>NW_027430514.1:0-33060 GCF_044706935.1 Curcuma longa | reverse complement strand
ATATCAACTGATACAACAAAGGAAGAACCATACTGTGCAACAAGTATAGTAATCATAGCATGTAATCATGTATGTAATGTCACGCAGTGCAATAATCATAGTAAACAAGTGCAACAGCCACAACCATATAAATAAAATAAACTATGTAATAATCATACCAACAAATGCATGTAATATGCATCAATCAATCTAATACATGTCACTGTTTGCACTCGCCACCCCCAGTTACTCCCTTAGGCAATGAATTGAGGCGCCAAACAGGACAAACTGCAAGTCACTGTATGCACTCGCCACCCCCAGTCACCCTCCTAGGGCAGTGAATTGAGCCGCCAAACAGGACATACTGCATAAACTCCAACAACTGACCACTAAAAATAAGTGGGGAGAAGAAGTGTAGCAGGAGGGCAATATAGCAGTCCAAGAACAGCCAACAATGCTGTCATCAACCCTACTACTAGTATATGGATGTATGATGATCATCCCAATATGTAATAGCTAAAATTAATTAGCATGCTCAACAGGAATTAACAGAGGTCAATATATGACAATGATACCATAGTTAAAACTATTCTAACCATGAATAGATCAGATAAAGATCATAAATCATGTATCAAGCAATGAATCATACGAAGATCAATAGAATAAATGATACAGATGGCAAGAATATCAACATGGTATCAATAGATCATCATAAGGTCAACAGCAGGTATCAAGCTATGATTTTCAAAAGTATCAACTAGATACTATCTCAAACAGCATGGATATCAACATGATAAACAATATAGCAACAACAGATCATGCACTGAAAAAGAATCCTGTATTGACCAAGTACAGGATACCCACCTGATCAGATGATCGTCAACAACTAAAACCCCCAGAAAAATATCCAGACTCCGTGTAATAGGACCAATCAAGTCAAGGTCCTGCAAAGGAATAAACAACATTCCTAAATGACATATCCAATAAATCCTAATCAAGTTAAAGGTAGTTTTAACCCCCATGCGATTAACCTAACGCGAAGTTTGATTAACCTAACCAATTAATTCTTAATGCCAACAGATCAAGAGATTCCTACTCGATTTACCAATTCAACATTCATTAATACTGATCTAACCTAAAACTCAATCAAACAGTAAGGGCAACCTTGATCCAACATTAACAATTCATTCACACCAATCAACCGTACTAAGATCACTAACCAAACCATCCAACTCAATCAACAGTAATTCCATTCAGCATACATTGGTAATTACATCATGATCTCACCAAAAGAGCTTTTAGATCTTACCTCAAAATTAATGCCGACCAAGCCCTAGTTCCAACCAAAACTTTGGTCTGAGCTGCTGCCCTAAATCCAAACAGACACCAACAGCAGTTCGTTAGAACCGTAAATCCCAATCCGATAACTTCAAGCCCCCCCAACCTAAAAGCATCAACGTTACAATAAAGCTTACCTTAGATATGCCTTTTTGCCCTAGAAATCAGTTTCGTTTCCCTTCTTCACTCTTGCGGCCAACACCGAAAGAAGACAGCCACAAGCTGAAGAGAAAACAATAAATCAGCAACCTAAACAAATCCAAAGCTATTCCACCGAGATCTACCTCAATAAACCAACCACAACTTACCTCTAATCAGATCCCTTGTGTCCTAAAGACAAAAATCCTTCGGCTCTACCCCGATCCAACTAGCTCACGGCCAAAATCGGAGAACTCCTTCCGATCTGTCGCTCCAGAAGGAAATCTCAAATACTTGACTACAATATCTAATGAAATCAGGGATTCAAGAGGAATCAACTTACCGATATTCTTCCTCCAAATCGCAGCCCTCTATCACCCGATCTTCCTCCCTCTCCAGGAAGGAACACTAGTCGATCCTCCTCTGCTCCCTCTCCAGCAAGGAACACTAGTCGATCCTCCTCTGCTCCCTCTCCCACTTCTATCACCGGCAACCACCTCAAGGTGAATCGGCGAGGGACAGCTTGAAGAAAAACAACACCAGATCTTCACCTCATCTTCATCGTCAGGCGGCCGTCTTCGCTGGCAACTGGGCAGCGCCGGCGTTGGGCGGATGAGGGAGACGCGGATCATAGGGTTGATGGCGTCGATACAAGTTCGGGTGGCAATCATCGCTTGCGGCGTGGAGTGGAGCGGCTGATGGAGGGTTGAGGACGCGATCGGGAAAACGGGGAAGGCAATTGCGAACCCATGTTGCACAGTGCCGGCTCCTTAAATCAATGCTAATGGGTCGGATTTAGTGTGGGATCCAATAGTCCATTAACCCAAAAAATCCCTTAACCCTAATTTCCTATTAATTAAATTAGGTTTTAAATAAACCAAATCAACATTAGGGTTAATTTAATTAACCCCCCATCTTCTCTTCAAACTCAAAATTTAGGTTAAGTTTATTTACGATTTAGCCCATAATCTTCCGGTATTTTACAGAAGTACGCTCGAGGGACAAAAGGCTGGAGTCGGGATCGAGTGAGTCTAACTTCGGTTGGTCAGAAATCACCCAACCGATGATTCTACAAAAAGTCAAACATGTTGACTTTTGACAGGAATAGAAGACTTAGACTTGGACCTTTTGGACGTGACTTTTGAAAAAAAAGATAAGATAAGATTTGATAAATATTATCTTTTATCATATAAAAGATAAATATTTAATTTTTATTAAGGATAATATTCTTTATTTTTTATTAAAGATAAAGTTTATTCTTATTTAATCAACGGCTACTATCAAAGTCTATCTCCGATCAACGGTTAGAATCGCATCAACGACTAAGAGAAAGTTCATCTATGATCAACGATCCAGATCTATTCTCTTTGGCTATAAATAAGACTTAGAATTTTAGAAATCATATCATCAATTATTTTGTAATTTTCTCTCTAAGTCTCTGTGCTACAACTGTAAAAGTTTCTCCGCTTAAAGGAGTTCTGATTGAGCGTTAACTGTCTTGGAGCAATGAATCAGTTGCAACCAAGTTTTTTTTAAAAAACGAGTGCTATTCTTCTTAACTGTCTATTCATCTCCCTCTAGCCGATCCAACCCGATCCTACAAGTAGTATCAGAGCGGGTTCGCTTTTGAAGAACTAACCGCCCGATAAAATAACAGAACGATGGCCGGAGCGCATATCCATCCACTCAAATTTGAAGGGGATTTGGGATTTCACCGTCTGGAAAAAGAAAATGGAAGTATTTTTTTGTATTGATTTTGATATTTTATTGTCTATTAAATATGGTTTTGCAGTTCCAAAAGATACGAACGGGGATGAAAAAGAAAGCCTATGGAATAAGGAGCAATCTGAGTCCGGTAAGTGAGGTATGTTTTCTCCCTCATGATCAGTTATACGGTAAGTGAGGTATGAGCATTGTTTTTATTCCAGCGTATAACTGATCGTGAGGGAGAAAACATACCTCACTTACCGGGTCGCTTTCGGAAAGAGAGGCTCCCTCTTCGTCATTACTTTCTTCTAACGTTGCTCCCCCTTCATCTGTGCTCTCTTCTTGATGACTTGTCATCAGCGCAAGTCCGGTGTACTCTTGAGTTTTTGATTCGTCAAACGAGGTCTTGTCCCAGGTGGCTTTCAATGCCTTCTTCTTCTTTGATTGGTTATTGAGTTTGGGACACTGGTCTTTTAGATACCCCTCCTCGTTGTAGTTATAGCATCGAACAGTATGTTTGTTCAGAGATCGTCTTTTCTTCTGCATCCTCGAAAACTTATTAGCTTTAAAAAAACTTTTAAAGGTCCTTACCATTTGTGTTGTCTCTTCGTCGTCCATCGAGGATTCTGATTCCTTTTCCGTTCTCCTTGTGTTCAGGGCAATGTTGTTTATTTTTCTAAATCCTGCACACCGAAACTCGTGTAATTCAAAAATAGAAAATATTTCATCTATCGTACTTACCTCTAAATCCTTAAAAATATAATAGGCGTCGACGATTGTACTCCACTTCTGGGTTCTCGGGAAGGCATTGAGGGGTATCGAATAGAATCGCGATTACTTACCGATTCGCCGAGTTGGGTGAGTCCGGAGATTAGCTACTTATTTTTGGCGTGAAGTTCTGCCACCGTTTCTCCTTCCATCATTCGTAGATTTGTCAGCTGATTCCATAGAAGGTCCTTACTTGCTGATTTGCTTCTGAGGTACCCGCATGAAGTTCTAAGAACTTCTCCCACAGTTCTTTCGCGGAGTGGTAGGTGCCGATCAGATTCACTTCTTAAGTAGGTAAGACCGTTAGGAAGTGGAACTCGGCCTTACCGTTAGCAACAGACTCAGATTGCTCTTTATTCCATAGGTTTTCTTCTTTTTCATCTCCGTTCGTATCTTTTAGAACTGCAAAACCATATTTAATAGACAATAAAACATCGAAATCAGTACGAAAAAATACATCCATTTTCTTTTTCCAGACGGTGAAATCCCCTTCGAATTTGGTGGATGGATATGCGCTCCAGCCATCGTCCTGTTGCTTTATCGAGTGGTTAGTCCTTCAAAAGCGAATCCGCTCTGATACCACTTGTAGGATCGGATTGGACTGGTTAGAGGGGGTGAATAGACGATTAAGAAGAATAACACTTGTCTTTTAAAAACTTGGTTACAACTGGATCGTTGCTTCCAAAGCGGTTAATGCTCAATCAGAACTCCTTTAGGTGGAGAAGCCTTTACAGTTATAGCACAGAGACTTAGAGAGAAAATTATAAAATAATTGATTATATGACTTTTAAAACTCTAAGTTTTATTTATAGTCTAAGAGAATAGATCTGGATCGTTGATCGTAGATGGACTTTCTCTTAGCCGTTGATGTGATCCTAACCGTTGATCGGAGATAGATTTTGATCGTAGATGTTGATTAAATAAAGATAAACTTTATCTTTAACAAAAGATAAAGAGAATTATCCTTAATAAAAGTTAAATATTTATCTGTTATATGATAAAAGATAAAATTGATCAAATTTTATCTTTTTTTTCAAAAGTCATATCCAAAAGGTCCAAGTCTAAGTCTTCTATTCCGGTCAAAAGTCAACGTGTTTGTCTTTTTGTAGGATCGTCAGTTGGGTGATTTCTGGCCATCAGGAGTTAGTCTCACCCGAACCTGATTCCGGCCTTTTGCCCCTCGAGCGTATTTCTTTTCGACTTCTCGGACGTCGTGCACGTCCTTCTCACTCCACCGATGTACTCTTTCGTAGCTTCCGCGTCCCTCGATGCAGCGAGCCCGTCGGCTCACTGCCCCGTGCCATCCTTCTCGTCCCGCTATGTCGTACGCTCGACTTCCTCCGTATCTAAGTTCCTGCACACTTAGCAGAGGGATCAAAACAATACAGGACCTAACTTAACGTGGTTGATCACATCAAAACTAATCGGGGCACCAACAATGTCGACAATAACGATGTTTAGGTGACTAGTTTGAGGAATAAGAATTTGAGAAAATATGCTCTTCTTTTTTAAGTTTATTATTCGTTTCTCTTTTGTTGTTTGCGTTTGATTTTTGGATTGGATTCGAGTGTAATACATGTTAAGATCCAGCCCATTGTCCTGGGAAACTCGATCCACAGGAATTTTTTCTCACAAAATTTGGATCAATCTTGAACACTATGTGTTTCTTTATTTGATGGATTGAGGTTAGATTGAGATTAGTAATATCCCTGTGTTACAGTCATGCTCCTTTGGGTGCTTTCAGGGGCAGTGCTCATGGTCACTATTAACAATTTGTAGCAGTCTTGGATTGGAAGCCCTTATGAGACTGGATATGTATTTCACATGTAGGGTGCATTTTTTCCCCATAATCTGTACAATGTGGCAGACTCTCTTCTTGTTACTTTAAACTATCATCATTTTTTTTTGCCCTACACAATATTTGATGTGATCCATAAATATGCTGCATTTCTTCTGTCTTATATGATATCTTATTTGTTGTCTTGTGTATGTGTCACACATCATACACCATAAGAGTACTACGATACTTCAGCAAAATGAGCTTAAAGCTATGTTTAATATCATTAGAAAAATATGATTCAGTATAGAAATAGCAAGAAGATTTGTTGGAGTATTGTTTTTTTATATAAAAATATGTTATTTTACCCCAGGGTGGTCGAAAAGTTATCTGTGGAACTTAGACAGGAGCATTATTATTATATTCTTGGGGCCATTTCCAGGATTGCAGGTAATTTTATCAGAAAGTAGATAATGATTGTGTTTATGGTTCATGATGTCATTATCTTTGGGTTGTTGTTTTCCCATAGTAGTGTATACATCTAACCCTTATATTTTTGTATCATTAGTGACCGTTTCCTTGGGCATCCCATGTCTGTTGATACATTATTGAAGGTGAGTAGTTTTGTTATTCACAGATAATTCAACTCTTCAGTCATTTATGAATTAACATATTATAGTTTTGTAGCTTGACGAAGACACACTCATTTCTGGATGGGAGGATGGAGTGATCAGGTTTTTGGACTAACCTCTCCGGCTCTCTGCGAATTCCAAAGTTCTTGATTCCTTAACATCATAAATTTTTGGATAGGTTAGTAGGCATTCTACCAAATAGGATAATTCAGCCACTTGCAGAGCATTCAGTATACTCAATAGAGCGCCTTGGTATGTGCTTGTGTTATTGTTGTTAATACTTTTTGACTGTTCCAAGAATTGAAATTTCGAGCCGTATCACACGTTACAGACGAAATTTTTCGTTCCGCCGATGGACCGGCACTGGCACAACACTGACAAAGCACTGACACAGCAGTTTCGGTTGGGAAATACCTCTGAGATGTCGCCTGGGCCCGGCGACGCCATCGGAGATTTCGCCCGAGCCGGACGATGCTACCAGAGGCGCCGTGTGGGCTCGGCGACGCCACCAGAGGTGTCGTGCTGGCCTGGCGATGCTTTCGTGCGCAAGCCGCGGGCAATCTGGGATGATGCAGTCGCGATTTTTGATTTTTTTTTAACTTAGGATTTAATTGAGATTTTAATAATTAATTCTTAGCTATAGTGAAGATAATTTAAATAGATTTTATTAAAATCCATAAAATTATCTTATTACTTTTTAAAATATTTTATTTTTTATTTTTAAATCTTTAAATTAATTTTTTTATTATAGTTCATATATTTTATATTTTAAAAATATCAAAATTATATTGATACGGTATGATAAGGTACTAAAATTATATTGTTTCAGTCTGAAATTAAAATTTTGATACGGTTTGATATTTTAAATCTTAGAGTGTTCTAACATCCCATGTTGTTGGCCGTGCAGCAGTATGAAAAGACAAGTAGCATTTCACATGATCAAATGTTGAAGGTGAGATTATAATCCGCTATTTGATTTACGGATTAATTTATCTGGCACGTCAGGCCTTGGTTACGTTTATCTGGTATGGTACCATCTTTCCGAGATTATGCAACTGATGAACCCGTACGTTATCTTTTTCTTCGCTTTGGGATTTGCAAGAACTTTTGGATAACCATAACGGTGCACCAGAAAATCAAATGGTCGACACTGATAGCGATGATGAAGAGATGGATGTCGATGTGAAACCTCTGAAATCTACTAAAGGTGCAGACATGCGGATTAAATTGTCATCTGTGTTTAGCAGTTTATAATTCGTAACACTAATTGTTTGTGAAGGTACGATGAGGAAGAAATCCGGCAAGGGACAAACATCAGGTTCTACTGTTACTTATTTCTTTGCAGACTTGTAGTTTGCAGCGTGAAATAGGGAGAAAAAATCATGGAGAAAATTTTGAATTTTGATTTATTTGCTGATGCATTCTTTAACATTAAATGCTAAGCAAGAGTAGCAGGTACAATCCTATAATGTAAGTTGAATTTGTATTTATTTGTTTCCTTGTAGAAAAGTAGTATTTTACGTCTGATTAAACACAAACTGTTCACTTTGCATCTTAACAATGTCTGACCTCTGAATTATAGCACTAGGCTGGCAAGTCTAATCACACTTAACTGGGGCAGTGTATTAGGATCAATTATGGACTGGGCTGGCAAATTAATTCAAAGTTTGATTTGATTGGGCTGATATCATTCGACTCAATTAACTAAATTGGCAGATAAATTCGGCTCAATTTGATTTGATTTGGATGAAATATTCGACCTCAATTTGACTTGACTGGAGATCCACATGTGCTGTCCAACTTGTCTTGATTTGGCTGAGATATTCAATCCAACTCAGTTTTGACCGAGTTAGCAAATGGATCCAGTATGAATTGATTAGATTAGTAAAAAATGAAATTCATCATCCTAGTGATTTTATATAGTTAGTTTTATGATCATTTGTGAAAAGATAAATCGAGAAATTACAGTTAGACTGAGAATATTGAGAAGTCAATCATTTGTTTTATTCACGAACAAATTAAATAAAAGTGTAGGTATTCCTGTTTCATTCCATCTTTATTATATGACAAACACCACTTTAATATGAAAAATTGCAGGAAAACCAAAATGGGCATACTTACAATGACTCCACAAAATGTGCCATTGTGATATTAATCTAACTATGAGCAAGTTTGCATTGCTGAATTAAAAGTGGATAACTTTTGAAGGCCTTCAGTCTGCATTGCTGAATTAAAAGTGGATGAATATATGCTGCGTCATGCTCATCTATTGAGCGAGGCTAAAACCAGGCATCATGGTAGTTTGATATCGAGTATCCTTGAAACAGAGACAATGCCTGATGTCTCACCATCTGCTTAATTAACAGTTAAAATTCAGAATTGTCTTTCCACCTAACCATGAAGCAGAGCCGGTTCTTATTGTACAAGGATCTTAAGTGAAATTATAATTTTTGAACTCTGGCACAGTAACATATTTAATTTTTAGAGCTTAAATTATAATTTTCAATCAATAAGAGTTTGATAAAAAAATTTTACACAAAATAATGCTCTCCAAGCAAATAGAGTTCTAAGACAAAAAAAAATAATTTCTCCTATTTAAAATAATAATGATACTCTAAATAATATTTAGAATATATAAAAAATAAATAAATAAAGTCGAGGTTTTTTGAATTTCCACTTTAAATTTCATCGAAATACTCTGTTTCTTCTTCGTAGTGAAGAAGCTCCAAACTGGATGAAGGTCGTCATCGAATACTGAATTTTTTTTATAACCACTTATAATATTTTCTTGTCTGTTCCACCAAAAGGTATAAATTTCGTCATGTCAAAATATCAAGAAAAGTATTTTGATGCACAAGGGAAAATATATAACGAGAAAATTTAAAAACTTGTATGGCTAAAAATAAGAGAAGGAAACAAAAACACAAGTTGCAAGCATGAAGTTGGTGAACATGCAGCACAATTCGAAGACCTGTATACCTCACTTGACTGTAATGAGATAATAATTTTATCATGCAAAAATTAAACATATGAACTACTGAAAAAAGTTAATTGACTAGTCATTGGTTAAAAGTTCCGTGTTATTTTGAAAGACACTAATTTATACATTTGCAGCATAATATAAGTTAATTAGTAGATTCACAGCATAAAAAAGTATACATATATAATGAATTCAAAATGGACAAGTTACACTCTATTTAGCATATGGTTCTTAAAAACAAACATTCAAGGCAAAATAACAAGCATGTTGGTCATGAAACTAATGAAATACCACGGTTGAAGATAAACAAAAACAAGCCAGCATGATTAAACAAAGAGAAGTTAGTTATATGTGACCTTGTTAAGAAATGATCAGTTTTTCTTTCAACATTACAAGTGCGTCCATCAAACAATGATAGCGTCATATGATTCTTTACTAAAATATTTATTCAATGAACCTCTTAAGCTTTGGACTATCTCTTCCTCTTTTTTCTTTTTTTATCTTTTTTAATATCCAGATAGTTGTTTCATGATGATAGATAATTATGAATAATAAGCAATGAGCAATGAGCAAAGAACAATAAAACCTAATATGGAGGGGCACTTTGCGGCGTGTGAAACTGTAGAAGCGGTTGTGACCTGTGGGGGCAGTTCGCAGTAGAGATCCACAACCTGTGGAATGAACAGAAAAAGGATCTGTTAACGAGATTTACAACTTATCGAGATCTGGTACTTGTGCTTGACGGAATGAACAGAAAAAGGATCGACAATTAGGGCTTAAAAAATAGTTGACCATTCATTTTTTTGGATGGACAAATGGACAAAGAATTATAGAGTTGACCACTCTTTTTTTTTTTGATCCGATCGAAGAATACTTTTAATATTCTTTGAGAGGCAATAATTAAAAGTTAAAAATATGACATTTAACCCAAAAATTAAGGTCCTACCAATTTGTGAGCCCTGGGCAATCGCCCTGCTTGCCCTGGCCTAGGGCCAGCCCTGCCATAAAGTCCTGAGTCCCTTGCAAGCTGCAAAGGTAAATAAAATGACCTGTCAATTGCCTTCCCAAAGCATTGTGTTTTTCGTATTAATTATATGGACCCACAGGGTGAATTTGAAAGCCTACTGGAGAGATATGCAAGAACAAAATCATTGTTCCGTTGTTTAAATTGGACTATAAGAGAATTTCTATCTACACTATTTCAGTAAAAGATAGAATCTGTCATCCCAACGGTCCCACATGATCGACTCCACAATCATCTGCGAGAAGATAATTCAAGAAGTTGCAGTTGATCACTATGGAGGAGAGCATTGTCTCAACTTTGTCGAGATTCGATTCTTATCCACTTCAGCAAGTCTGTTTCGTAATAACCAACTCAATCATGCTCCAAAGGTGAATTTGTTAGAATTAGCCCTTAGTGTCAATTCGGATTGAGTTGGACTCAAGTCAACTCAGATTGTGTGAGACTCGAGTTGGACTCAAGTCACACAAGCCAATTCGAATTTATCAAAAGATTATTATGCATGAGATGCATGATCTTCCTTAAAAGAAGAGAAAGATTATCATGCATGAGATGCATGATCTTCATTAAAAGAGGAGAAAAGTCTTCATGCATGAGATGCATGTGAGTTAATAAAATATTAATTCCTTAAATCACTAAAAACCAAAACCCTTCATATCCCATGGTAGGATATAAAAAGGGGTGAGAGGCTCTTGATGAAGGGTTGTTGGATGCTCTTGCTCTCCCTCTTCTTCTTCTTCTCTTCCACCTTTGGCCGAACCTTCTCTTGTGGCTAGCACTACAGTTTGGTTCTTCTCCATCTCAGTGTTCGTGTGGATACCGTGGAGGCGCGAACACACTAATCGTGCTGAGATCCGTAAACCTTTGAAGGCAAGAGTTGCTGTCGGGATTGCGAAAGACTCGCATCAAAGGTAACCTCGATTCTAGTAGGTAGAATCGTCAAACGAGTATGTTTTTCGCATGGATTTTCTGGAGGAATCATGTTTTCCGCTGCGTATATGCTATTAAAATTATTTGATGACGCATATAGATCCCTACAGAATTTCTATCTACACCAGAACCATAATATTATATTGGGGAGGAAGATCACAGTTAGAGATGGATAGAAAATTATGAATATTGACATGTTAAAGGAAAAATCAAAAATATTTATTCTAGTTCTATTATGGTTATGACTTTAATTCTAGATAATAATTATTACCATTATTTTTTTTTAATCTTTCCTTGTCTTTCTGGAATGATAAGGAGAAACAACAATTTGCTTGTGCAGAAACATTTTAAGTCCTTATTTAGGAATATAATTATGAAAGAAATTTAAAGATTCATTCGAAACCTAAAGTAATGGTATGAAACATATTCTGTTTTACTTATTCATAGATAATTATTTTTCATGCAGAGTACTTTTTGTAAGAGCTATTATCTGTACAATTAGCTAGAATTCACCATTACTTAATTAGGATCCCTTCCCTTGCTGTCTCTAAAAAATAGTGGAGGGCGTATGAAGAATGGTGTTGTTATTGACTCAATCTCCCATATGGATACCTTATTGCGCCTCTCGCCAGCTGCAGGCTCATCCCATCTCACCTCTTATATCAACATGAAGCATCATTAAAGTGCACAAAGACTTAGGATAATATATGTGTTTCAATTGACAAACCTTGATAGAAGATGTAAGAAAACGAAAAGGATGACATAAGAAAGGAACCATCGGATTTGGTGCATTTGAGATACGAGAAGCTGTAGAAGAGTACTCCGACAGAACGAGTAAGACGCACGAGAGTAAGTCATCCGAGGGACGAGAAGTCAAAAGGAAAACTACACAAGGTAATCAAGACTGGATGGAAGAGGAAAATGATCAACTCAAGCGCTAGGACTCCAGACACCCGGATCCATTCCGGACGTCCGGAAGGCCATTCCAGGTTAGTGCAAGCTATTGTCGCATGGATTAGGGTGATATCCACTTCAGCGGCAGGTTCTAGGTGCTCAGATCTCTTCCAGGTGCTCGGAAGGCCTAGAGCTGTTATATGGACCGTTGCCATGTGGATGGAGTTTTAACGAGTCCAAGTGCTCGAAAGGCTTTCGAGTATCCGAAACAGTCATATCAGTACAACGGTCAGATCGAGGTAAAAACTATAAATAGATTGAAGCTCCAAGAAAAAAAATAACACACATGATTTAGATTTTTGTTCAAGTCTATTTTAATGTTTAACAGTCAACTGTTGTACAAGGTTTCTCCGCCTCCGGATCGTTTCCAATAAGGATATTTTGAGTGGAGCTTGTATAGTTCTTGGACTAATAATTCGAGACTTGTAACTAAGTAATTCGTGCCTTGTACTATTCTTTTTATGTTATACTTGTCATTTTAATTAATGTGCCCTTGCTAAAACGTTAGTAAGAGAAATCGAGATTGTTTTTGTAGGTTGCTATTCATCCCTCCCCTCTAGCGATCCACGAACTGCTTTAGCTGCACCAACAATTGGTATCAAAGCGGGATCCCTCAGAAGGACTAACCGCCAATTCAACAACTAGATTGGAAAGAATGACTGGATCAGTATTCATCCACCAAAGTTCGAAGGTGACTTCGCCATGTGGAAAAAGAAAATGAAGGTATACTTTAAAATCTTTTTTGAAATTATGTTATGTATTAAGTACAATTTTGAAGCACCCAAAAATGAAGACGGAGATGAACTCGAAGAACACAGATGAACCAAAAAGCAACGAGACGAGTCTGTGGTCAAAGGTAAAATGGAGTTCCACTTATTAAGTGTCTTACCAATGTAGGAACTGAACCAAATCAGCACTTACAACTCTACCAACGAACTCTAGAAAAAATTCCTAGAACTTCATGAAGGCATTTCGGAGGTAAAACGAGCTAGACGAGATCGGAATCAACTCAACAATCTTTGATTGGAAAAGGGAGAAAAGGTGGCACAATTACATAGTAAGCTCAAGGAGATCTTAACAAATCTCCACAATCTCGAAGAAATTGTTTCAAATCCGGACACGTTATGGTATGCGTTAAATGTCTTCCCACACGCTCAAGAATGGATATCCATAATAGTCTCATACAATATTTCCAAGAACCTCGAGGCAAGTAATTTTTATCACTATAGAATTACACGAATCAAGATGTGAAAGTTTAAAAGAAATAAAGAAGATAAATCACAACCTAGTACTAAAAACAAGGCAAAGCAAGTCAGATTCGAAATCTTCAATGAATAGAGATGAAGAAGTCTATCTGGTAAGAAAAATGAAGAAATTATTTTCTAACAAATTTGATAAGAAACAGACCTCAAGATTGTTAAGAATAAAAGAGAAAAGAATAGTAAGGTGCTTCAACTGTAATGGAGAAAGTCACATCAAAGATAACTGTCCCAAACTCAAGAAGATAATCAAAGAAAATAGAAAAGAAAAGACAAAGCCCAAATAGAAGAATCTAAAAGCAACTTGGGATGGCTCTTTAAAAGATTCAATATCAAAACAAATAACGAGGCTTGCACTGATGACAACACAAGAAGAAGAGTCAAAAGTGGGATCAAATGACAAAAGCAATAGTATAGTGGGAGCCTTAATCGACGAATTCGAAATGGTAAGTGAGGTACATAACGTCCCTTTCGATTAACTTTACAATGCAATTAAAATATTCTCTAGGTTATTATGTAAAATTAGGAAGAAATACATGGAATTAAAACGAACAAATCTAGAGGTAGAAAATAAATTAATTGGTACATGCTCTAAGGAGGAATATGAAAAATTAACAACTAAAAAATTTAAAACTAAGGGGTTAGGTAGATTTCTTAAAATCATCCTCAAGAAAATTTTCTACTGGCTTAGATAAGTTGTATAAGGACAAAAATATAATTATAAAAATTTCAGCGGCCAAATAAAAAAAGTACCAAAATTATTTATTTTAGAAAAATATTTGGTAAATAAAGTAGGTCTATACTTATTTTGGATTCCAAAATCAATTTTAACTACTTAAAAAAATTTATAGAATGGTCAACTAAGGAAAAAGATTATTTATGTGATTGACTTAGATGAAAATTTTTTTTTTGATATATTCTATATGAAAATTTCATGAAAATTATTTTTTTATGAAAGTATAACTTGTTCCTATCCGTATATAAAAATTTTAAATTTGAGAATGTTTTAATATTTTTTAATAATTATCAAAAGAAAATTATATTTTTTAAAATTAGAAAATTAATTAAAATATATTTTTAGTGAAAATTAATTTTTGAAGATATTATGCTTTATATTTGATAAAAATTTTAAAATTTTCTATGGTCAGAAAAAATATTATCAAAATTTTCATTACCTCAATGTTTTTAAAAATTTTAAAATTTTCTATGGTCAGAAAAAATATTATTAAAATTTTCATTACCTCAATGTTTTTAAAAATTTTAAAATTTTCTATGGTCAGAAAAAATATTATCAAAATTTTCATTACCTCAATGTTTTTACTATTGTCAAAAGGGGAAGAAAAATTAAAAATTAGATATAAATGCAGAGAGGAATAAAAATATTTTGCTAACTTATTATTGCAATATTCTTTTTTTGTATTATTAGTAACTTTTCTTAATTTCTAACTTAGTTTGACTAATATCAAAAAGGAGAGATTGTCAGTACCTAGTGAAGTTTTGATGTATGAGCAAATAAGTCTGAAATTAGGTTGTTGAATGAGTGTGTCTAAATGTACAGGAACTTAAGATAACACATATGTTCCAACTGGCGAATCTTGGTAGAAGATGCAAATGAGCGAGAAGGATGATACGGGAAAGGAGTCGACAGGCTCGGTACATCCGAGGTACGAGGAGTTGTGGAAAAGTACTCCGGTGGAACGAGAAGGACGTACGAAAGCGAGCCAAAAGAGCTCGACGCATCCGAGGTATGAGAAGTTGGAAGAAAAACTATACAAGGCTATCAAGGCTAACCAGAAGAGGAAAATGGTCAATCGAAGGTTGATCATTCCAAATGCCTAGAGCTATTCCAGATGTCTGGACTCCAAGCGCCCAGATTCATCTCGGGCTCTGGATGGCCATTCTAGATCAGGTTCTAAGCGCCCAAATCCCTTTTAGACACCTGGAAGGCCTAGAGCCATTATATGGATCATTGCCAAGTGGATGGAGTTTCGACGAGTACAGACACCGGAAGGCTTTCAGGCCTCCGAAACTGCCATATCATCACAATGGTCAAGTATAACTAAAAAAAATCTATATATCTTGATATAAGAGATATTTATTTTTGATGACTTATATTATAGTACAATCAAGTATAATTGAAAAATATTTTATTTCTTTTATTTTATTAATTATAATATTTTTTATTTTTTTATTAATATATTTATTAACTTATTTTATATATTATGACCAAGATAATTTGAATGTGTTTAACGTGTTCTTGCATTATATGATCAAATTCTATAATCATTTCAATTAAATCTAAAAATTTTTCATTATTATCTTGATAAATCTTTTCATTTGTTTCACAAAATGCTAAATTATTTTTTATAAAATTTTTAACTCTAGCATAATTTTTATTAATACATTTTTCTAATATTCGTTTTCCTTGTTTATCTTTTTTTGTAAATTATGATCAATGGTTTTATTAATAAGCAAGTCAATATCAAATCAAATATTTATATTTATAATATGTTCACTGTTTGTTTCATGACTTTTACGTTTAGCGCTAAGATTTCTCTGATTTCAACATCCTTCATTTGCTAATTGAATTATAATTAATTTTTGACTAAATAATTTACAATAAAAGCAAAATACTTTATCTACTTCTTTTTGAATATATTAATCATTTCTTATCATATTTTTCTTCATTTAATAATTTTTTAAATTTAATGAATTGTATAAAAATATCTACAATTTTCATCGTTTAAAAAAGAAATATTGATTTATCTAATTGGGCCTTTTTAAACTAATAAATCTATTAAATTTTATATTTTTCTACAGTACTAGACATATATATTACTAATAATCTCATTAATATTATTAAAAATTTTATCATCAATTTCTATTAAGTGAATTATTATTATCTTCTTCGTTAATATTAATATTTAATGTATTAGATTTGTGATTATTAAAAAGTTCTGGATAAATTTCCTTTATCCTAATCTATTATCTTCTAGCAAACATTTAATTAATTTTTTATTTAAAATTTTAATTATATTATTTTCTAAATTTTGATTTTTATTATTAGTAATAAATTTATCAAGTGCATATTTTTGAAATTTAAAAATTCTTTTATTTTTTTTCATAAATTTTGTATACCTAGAATTATATTTTTTAGGAGAAATATTTATATTTAAATAATGAAAAAATATAAGTCCCTACTATTTTATTAAAATAAAATTGCTGAAAATTAAAGGAACAATAAAATTTGACTCATGCTATAGTTTCAATTTAATGATATTTCAAAATTTGATGCACATATATAATAAAAAAATAAATATTAATTTTTATTTAGATTTATAGCATGTTATATATATATATATATATATATATATATATATATATATATATATATATATATATATATATATATATATATATATATATGATTGAACTTTTTTTTTGTGACAAGCACAAGTCCCAACACCTTCCTGCTTAGCAGTTCTACCTCTTAGCTTTGTAGTTCGGTAGCTTCGTTTCCTAGCTCAATACTTCGACAACTCTATCTCCCTACTTGACAATTTTGCCACCCAACTTGAACAGTTCAGTAGCTCCGCCTTCTTGCTTGACAACTTGATCGTCCAACTCAGCAACTCTGCCTTTTAGCTCAGCAGTTCTATCTCCAACTTGACAACTCTACTTCTCTAATCAATAGCTCTCTACCTCTCAACTTGACCTCCTAGTTTGACAACTTTGTCTTTCTATCTCAGCAACTTGATCTTCTTGACTTAATCTGTTCAACTCATCATCTCCGAGTTTAGTTGTTCAAGCCTATCTTGACATACCAACAAATTTATTTTTTTTTGAACTCTGGAATTTCAATTTACTTCGACACCAACAACTATTTCATTAAAAAAATAATTACAATTGTCATTTGACACTATGAGCATTATAATATATAGGGTAATCACGTTTTAAAGGGAAAGAGTCTAATTCTCATTTCGACTTTATTTTTGAATCGTTTCACTTGAAAAGAAATAGTGATCATCCTCTTATTTTAATGACGAGTAAGATCCCTCATAATCACGATGTTTACGTTCATTGTAATAAGGAGTAAGATTATTGAAATTATAAATTCATCTTTCTAATGAGTAGTAATTTTACTCCCTAAACGATCAGTATCGTCGATCGGCTCCATGATGAAATAAGACTGCCGTTATCGAATTTGTACAGATACATTAGTGTTCCCGTCAAGAACAGCTTCTGGATGAGCAACCTTTTCTCAGCACCACTCCGGAGTGAAGAGAGGAAGAAGATAGCGAGAGTAGCCGATGACCTGCAAGGACAGACACCGTGAGAAGGAAAGCCGGTGTGACCGGCGCGACCACTCCGATGCCTAAGTTAGATGTATGGAGGAGAAAGTGATGAAAGGAAAATGTCGAAGAAACAGTGAGCATACCTGGCCCCTGAGAGGGGGCTTTCCTTATATACTGATGAAGAGGTCCATACCACGAACCAGGTAAGGTAGAGCTTACCCCTAGAGTACCCTTAGTACTAGTAAGGAGTGGTGTCTTAATGATGTCTGTATGTCATTCGTAGGGGGCGTACGTTAGGCGGCGGATTGCCATACCCAGTGAGGGGGGTGTCAGATATCTGACTACAGTACAAGAAGGGGCATGGTCCGTAAAGGAGGGTCTTATTCTGCCCTGATTCTTCAGGACGAGTCGGGTATGCTGATCAGTCGAGCTGACCGGGAGTCGGCTCGGAATTGTTATATGGCGGACGGGTGAAGCATCGGCTCGGATAAGTTGACCAACCGACCGGTGAAGGGTTGACTCAGCAATAGCCACCGAATCCTTTAATAACAAAGCTGGCCGCACAGATTCGGATCGGAACCGCCCAAAGCTTCGGCTCGGGATCGCAGGTCCCCGATTGTTCGCTTGAGGATTGTTGACTCGGTCTGGGTGTCCCATGCGGTCTGACTCGGTCCCACGTTATACGACCGTAACACCAGCCTTCCCACTAGTCTAGTCGAAGGAGGCGCGAGTCAGACTGACTAGACCAGGCGGAAGTTGAGTCCGAGTCGAACATACGGGCTGTTGCCGGCGGAACCGATTGTCTGCCGTCAACCTTTAAGGAGCCGACACGTGTCGGCAGGCTACTGGCCTAATCCGGGGCGGTGGGCACGTGGTCAGCATGGCGTGCGTCATTTCCGAGGCGCGAATTAATGGGGGCGGGGTGTCCGATGGGACAGCCGGATCGTCGCCATGATGGCGTGTATCTTTCCTCGGAAATGTAACGCATCGAACGGCTATGAATGGTTCCCACCTTTTTCCCATCCTTCGATCGGACGGCTAGGAGTCGATAGGGTTATGTATAAGTAGGGTGATAGGCAGGTGCGCTGCGCCTCTCAGTCTTTCTGCTTCCGTCGCTTCTCTCAGTCTCCTTCTTCTCTGTTTTTCTGCTTCCGTTGCTTCTCTCAGTCTCCTTTCGCTGCTAGATTCAAGTAAGCCCTTCTTCCTTCTCGTTGCTTTCGGTCTCCTTTCTTCGTCGCGTCTCCGGAGGATAGTGGTGAGATTAGAGATGTCGTCCGAGGAACCTTCGAGTAGATGGTATGAGTCCACCCCGAGTACTTTCACGGACAAGTCCCGTTCGAAGCTCCGACTAAAATATGAGATCCCGAGTCAATATAGGATTGAGGTCCCTGAGCGTCACCATCGACTTCACACCCCACCGCCTGGTTTCGTAACCTTTTTTCAAGGTCAGCTAGAGGGGGGACTTCGGTTCCCGATTCCGGCTTTCTTTCAAGAAGTGGCCGAGTATTTCCAGATCCCCTTAAACCAGCTAGCGCCCAATTCCTTCTGACTCCTCTGTGGAGTCGTCTTGGTGTTCCGGATGTACCAGATTCCGCTAGACCCCGCTGTTTTCCATTTTTTCTTTTACCCGAAGAAGATGAAGAAAGAGGGTGTATTTTTCTTCAACGCGAGACCGGGTTTCCCTTTTCTAGTCGAGTACCCGAGTTCGAATAAGGGTTGGCACCCACAATTTTTCTATCTTTCTCCCCCGAGTCCCTTCAACTTCCCGACTGAGTGGCAGGCGGAGCTTCCGGCTCTGCCCGTGCTGAAGCCTTATAAGACGAACAAGGTCTACGTGGACGCCTCCGAATCGCTGAAGGGTCTTCAATTCGATGTTAACAAGCTGGTGAGAGAAGAAGGGCTTTTGAGCTGGTTTGAGTCCTATCGCCGCTGAGTTTCCGGCGACACTCGGTAAGTTGCATCTTGCCTCGGACTTCTGTAATTACTAACTCAGCTCTCCTCTTCTTTTTTGGCAGACGACGTTTGGATGGATGCCTCGAAGAAAAAGTGCCTGAAGTGGAATCGGGCGGCGTTGGAAGCGCTGGTTACGCCCAGCAAGCCGGCCACCGATGGAAGAGCCGAGTCAACTGTTGCTCCCGAGACCGAATTGGTGGAGCCGCTAGCGACACTAGTACACGAGGGGGAAGGACAGCTCCCTGTGCCGGTAGAACCCGAGACCTCCACTCGGGAGGGAGATCTCGTGGCAGAGGGGCCGGAGGACTCGCGTCCTTCGGCAAGGAAAGGGAAAGAGGTATCGGGGAGCGAGAGCCGGTCGAAGAAGTCTTCTTCCTCTCACTCCAAGAAGAAGCACCACCGCTCCCATTCACCCGACCGCGAAGGGAAGCGGTCCAAGAAATCTAGCCCCCTCCGCCGTGAAGAGAAGAGGCTTAAAAAGTCTCGAGCGTCTAAGGGGCATCCTCCCGCGTCGAGCGCTGCGGGTGTAAGCGCGCCTGATCAAGCTCCTGAAACCAAGTCACTTCTACAGCCCACGCCGATGGAAGTAGTTGACGTGGATGCGGACGCAGAAGGGACGACGACCCCTATCGTCGGGCCGAGACCAACGCTGGCCGAGCCGACTGCTGTCGTTGAAACGGCCTCGGTACCGGCCACCGAGGAGCGGCCTGAGGGAGTGGTGCCTCCGACCGGAGCTTCGTCCTCCAGAGCTGGGGGACCAACCGGTTCGGGCTCGACTGGCTCGGGGATCGCCCGACCGTCCACCTCGGGCGCAGACTTTCGGTCGATGCAGTTGACCCGCGTAGCAGCCGACGAACCCTTCACCCAGGAAGAGGTGATGGACATGATGAACCGGGTCCGAGCGATTCGAGGTGGAGACTCGTTCTGGGGGTTGAACACTTCTGAGCTGAGTTATCGAGGCAACTTCCACATCTTGCGGGTGTGTACTTCTGCATTCCTTCGACCTTGTGTTTACTTGTGGCTAACCGGCTTTCTTGAACAGTTTTGGGTCGAACACTTGGAGCTGCACACCCGCTTCCTCTATTTGAACCGCCAGGTCGGGGCGTTGGACCGACAAATGCAAGTGATAAGGGCTCAGGACGTTGAGCGCGCGCGGGAGCTGGCAGAGGTTAAAACGGCTGCGGCGAAGAGTGGCGAGGAGGCTGCGCAGTACCGGGCCGAACTACTGAAAGCCCAGGAGAAGATGGAGACCCTTGAGCAACAAACGGCCTCGGCTCGGGCTAAAGACCAGGAGGAACTGAGGCAGGTCCAAGACCAGCTGACTCAAAGGGGCAAGGAGCTATCCCGAGTGCTTGAGGAGTCGGCCACTTGGAAGAAGCGGGTGGAGGACTTGGCGGAAGAGAAGAAAACCTTGGAAGGCAAATTCACCGCCTATAAAGAGGGGGAAGTCGGGCGCGTACAAGCGGCCCAGGAAGCCTAGTTGGCGTCACAAGAATACTTCGACCAGTTCCAGGAGAAGACCGCCCGGATGCTGGAGCACGGCTTCGACGGGGCGCTGAAGCAAGTGTACGAGGCGGGCTTATTCCCTCCCGGCACCCCATTGGAGTTTTTGGACATAGACAAAGTTTGGTCGGCTCTGCCTGAAGCAGAGAGGAGGGGCCGATAGATAATGTAACCTTTATTTTGTACTCCGCTAATTTTGGAAGTTGAATGAAAGTCCGTTGCTTTGCAGTTTATTGCTAACTAGTGTCTAATTTCGGAATCGGCCTTAGCTCCAAGGAGTAAGTCAAGGTCGGGAACTTAAGCCCATCTACTCTAAACCGGCTGAGTTTTCGCTTTGCGGAGGGTGTTGCTTGGAGGGATTGATCCTGACTATGTCCGAGTCGGGAGAAATTGGACCCTGAGAAGGGCGATTGCTGAAGGAGCAGGTCCCATAGCTCGATCCCGACTATGTCCGAGCCGGGAGAAATTGGACCCTGAGAAGGGCGATTGCTGAAGGAGCAGGTCCCATAGCTCGATCCCGACTATGTCTGAGCCAGGAGAAATTGGACCCTGAGAAGGGCGATTGCTGAAGGAGCAGGTCCGAGACCTGATAGCTTGATCCCGACTATGTCCGAGCCGGGAGAAATTGGACCCTGAGGAGGGCGATTGCTAAAGGAGCAGGTCCGAGACCTGATAGCTCAATCCCGACTATGTCCGAGTCGGGAGAGATTAGATCCTGAGAAGGGCAATTGCCGAAGGAGCAGGTCTGAGACCTGATGGGAGAACTTGTAGCCGGGTTGACAAGGGTTGAGTAACGCCTGAAAAAGTCGTTCCATTGTCAGACTTGCTTACAACAAAAGATACAGGCGAACGTAAGAAAAGGGCTTCCAAGAATTTGCTAAGTCCGGTATGGTTGCAAGTGAGTTGCGCTCCACGGCTGCGCCAAGTCCTTCCCAGCTGAGTCTGCTAGATAGTATGCGCCGGAGCTTGTCTTCCTGACCACTCGATACGGGCCATCCCAGGGCGGTTCGAGCTTGCCGACGTCTCCCACCGGTTTGACCTTTTTCCAAACCAAGTCTCCCACCTGGAAAGTTTGAGGGATGACTCGCCGGTTATATGTGCTGCACATGTGTTGCCGGTAGGCGGTCAACCGAGTGGCTGCTCGGTCTCGGGTTTTAGAAATGAGGTCCAGCTCCATGAGTCTCCGCCCGTCGTTGTCGGCGTCATAGCATTGCCGCCGATCCGACTCGACGCCCACCTCTATGGGAACCACAGCTTCTCCGCCGTACACCAGGTGGAAGGGCGTCATACCAATGCTTTCTTTCGGTGTGGTGCGGTACGCCCAGAGGACGCAGGGCAGTTCTTCCACCCAACTTCCTCCTTCGTGATCTAACTTGGTCTTCAGTCCCCGCACTATATCCCTATTGATGACCTCGGTTTACCCATTGCTCTGAGGGTAGGCCACTGAGGTGAAAGCCTGCTGGATGCCCAGCCCTTTGCACCATTCTTGGATCTTTTTTCCTTGAAATTGTTGCCCATTATCCGAGATAAGCCGACAGGGGATGCCATACCGGCACACGATGTTCTTCCATAAAAACTTTAGCACTGCGTCTTCAGTGATTCGGGCCAAGGCCAAAGCCTCCACCCACTTGGAGAAGTAATCCACCGCAACCAGTAGAAATTTCTTCTGCTGGGGCCCTGTCGGGAAGGGCCCAACTATATCCATCCCCCATTGGTCGAATGGGTATGAGGTGGTGGCTGTTTTCAACTGCTCCGTCGGATGTCTCTGGAACGGTTGATATTTTTGGCAGTGGAGGCAAGTTGACACCAGCTTCGCCGCATCTGCTTGAAGAGTTGGCCAAAAGTATCCGACTAGGAGGACCTTTCGGGCCAGAGATCGGCCCCCCGCATGACTGCCGCAGCACCCTTGGTGGGCTTCCTTCAACACGTATTCGACGTCCTCGAGGCTGAGGCACTTGAGCAGCGGCCGAGAGAAGGCTCGGCGGTACAATTGATCCCCGATCAAGGTGAATCGGGGAGCTCGTCTCTTGAGCAGATGGGCTTGCTCGGGGTTTGCAGGTACTTCACCAGTTCGAAGGAAAGCGAGTATCGGATTCCTCCAATCACTTGGGTCGGCGGTCCCGGGTGGCTGATCTATTATTGCTATCCAGGCTACTTGGGTAATCGGCCCTTCATCTGTCCATTCGGTGACCGAACTTGCCAGTCTGGCCAGCTCGTCGGCCTTGTTGTTCTCGGCTCGAGGAATCTTAAGGAGATTGACCTCCTTGAACTCCGTCTTCAATTTTGTGAAGGCTTCGGCGTATCGGCGGAGCCGATCATTCCTGATCTCGTAGCTTCCCTCGACTTGTTGAGACACCAGTTGAGAGTCTGAAAGGAGTTGCACCCGAGCTGCTCCCATCCTTCTAGCCACCTGTAGGCCCATGAGAACTGCTTCATATTCGGCCTCGTTGTTCGAGGCCTTGAAACTCAATCGCACCGATAGCCGAACTTCTTCTCCTTGGGGATAGACTAAGAGCACTCCGACTCCGCTTCCTTGCTTGTTGGAGGCCCCGTCGACGTATGCTTTCCATTCTTCCTCGGATTCACCTTGGTGCACCTCGGCGAGGAAATCCGCCAACGCTTGAGCTTTGATCGTCGAGCGTGATTGGTATTGGATGTCGTATTGACTGAGCTCCATTGTCCACTTTGCTAGGCGCCCCGAGAACTCGGGCTGAGTAAGCACTCTCCCCAAGTTGCTATTTGTTAAGACGATCACAGGATGAGATAGGAAGTATGGACGAAGCCGCCGAGTCGACAAGACTACCGCCCTGGCCAGCTTTTCCAAGCTGGTGTATCGGGTCTCGGCGTCTTTAAACAGGTGACTGAAGAAGTACACAGGTTGCTGGCACTGCCCTTCATTCTTTACTAGTACCGAACTGGCTGCCGAGTCGGTGGTAGAAAGATACATTAAGAGTGGTTCTCCTGGAAGCGCTTTTGCCAATCGGGGGAGTTGAGTCAGATAAGCCTTCAGTTCTTCAAGGTCCGGTCGCATTCGGCGTCCCACTGGAACCTCTGAGCCTTTCTAAGGACTTTGAAGAAAGGAAGGCTCCGCCCCGCCGAATGAGAGATGAATCGGGACAAGGCTACTATACGGCCGACCAGCTTCTGGGCTTCTCTTAGGTTTCGGGGAGGGGCCATTTGAGCTAAGGCTTATATTTTTTCAGGGTTGGCCTCAATTCCTCTTTCGGTCACTATGTAACCGAGAAAACGCTCGGCTCGTACACCGAAGAGGCACTTGGCCGGATTTAACTTGAGCCCGTATTGCCTCAAGGTACTGCAGGTCTCATCAATATCGGCTACGAGAGAGCCCGCCCGAGCCATTTTGATCAGAATGTCATCGACGTAGACTTCAATATTCCTTCCTTGCTATTGTTGGAACACTCGATCCATCAGGCGTTGATAGGTGGCCCCTGCATTCTTTAACCCGAATGGTATAACGGTGTAACAAAAGGTGCCGTCGGCTGTTATAAAGCTAACCTTGTCCTGGTCAGTTACATCAAGTGGAATCTGATGATAGCCTTGATAGACATCTAACATACATATGTATTCAAACCCGGCAGTGGAATCCACTAACTGATCGATGCGGGGCAAGGGGTAGCAGTCTTTGGGGCACGCCTTGTTGAGGTCCCGGAAGTCGACGCACACCCGCCATTTGTTATTCGGCTTCGGCACGAGCACTACATTGGACAGCCATGTCGGGAAACGTACCTCCTTGATGTGGCCCGCTTTCAGGAGTTTCTGCACCTCCTCTCGGATGACCTTGTTTTGTTCGGAGCCGAAGTGTCTCCTCTTATGCTTGACGGGCCGGCTGTCGGGCAGAACGTTGAGCCGATGTACCGCGACAGTGGGGGAGACGCCGGTGAGATCTTCGGTGCTCCATGTGAACACATCCTGGTTCCAGTAGAGGCAGGCCCCGAGACATTCTTTCAGCTCGGGAGGTAAATCGGTCGCTATGTGAATGGCGGTCTCGGGTCGGTCCGGGCAAACTTGCAAGGCTTCTTTTTCTTCCAGATTTGTTGCAGAGGGGGCTTCCTGCACCGAGTGGATGGAATCGCCTTGTATCTTTCGACTCTTCTTGGCTTCAGTTCGGACCATGTCCACATAACACTTCCGGGAGGCCAGCTGATCTCCTCGAGCCTCCCTGACTTGGTCTCCAGCCGGGAACTTCATTTTCTGATGATAAGTCGAGACCACTGCAGAGAAGGCGCTGAGAGTCGGCCTTCCTAAAATGACATTGTAGGCGGATGGCGCGTCCACTATGGTAAAGGGGATGCGCCGAGTCCTCTTCAGGGGCTCCTCTCCTAGCGAGATTGCTAGGGTAATTTGTCCAAGCGACCGCACCTCATTCCCCGTGAACCCGAACAAAGACGTGGCCATAGGCGCCAATTCGGATACATCTATCTGCATCTGCAAAAAAGCTTGCATAAAGATGATATTTACCGAACTGCCCGTATCGACGAAAACATGGGCGATGTCGTAGTTAGCGATGGTGGCATGCACGACTAAGGCGTCGTCATGAGGGACTTCCACTCCCTCTAAGTCTTGAGGTCCGAATCCGAGGATCGGGCCCTCTTCCTGTCGACCTTTGCCGACACTGCAGATCTCCAGTTGTCGGCTGTGGGCCTTCCTGGCCCGGTGCGAGTCACCGTCAGTTGCTCCCCCTGTGATCATGAGAATGTTGCCTCGGGGGACGTTGTTCTGGTTATGGCCGAGGGCGTTGTCGTGGTGAGGGGGCCTTGGTTCTCGGGGAGCCTCGTTTCGGGGGACAGGTTCCGCTCGCCTTGGTGAGCGGTCTCGAGGCTGAGTGGATTGAGGAGAAGGGGGCCGTGATCTGGAACTAGCCCTCTCGGCGGCAGGCCGCCTTTGTCTCGGGGTAGGAGACCTCCGCGCCCGCTGGTCGGCGGCCTGGCGCAGCTCTCGGGCGTACTGATGACATTCGCTGGTGGCGTGGCTCCTCGACTGGTGGTATGCGCAAAAATGAGGGACCCATCGTGAGGTCCCGGTAGGGGGGCTAGGCTGGTTAGCCACCTCGTGGATGGTCCGCTGGCTCTGTTTAACCGGTGCCGAGAGGCGATCCGAATCGGGCCTAGGCAGTAACTGGGGCGCTGGCTTTCGATCGGCTCGGGGGGCCGGGGGAGCATGTCTATGAGATGAACCATTGTGGGCAGGGTCGACTTCTCGGCGCCGTGCGGACTGGGCCTCCTCCAGGTGGATGTATTTGTCGGCACGGCTGAGCAAATCGTCGAAGTTCTCGGGAGGCCACTTAACTATTGATCGGAAGAAGTCCCCTTCCGTCAACCCTTGGGAGAAAGTGCTTACTAGAACATCCGAAGAGGCGGCCGGTACTTCTTGTGCTACTTGATTGAATCGATGCACAAAGTCCTTTAGGGACTCTCGGGCTTTTTGCTTCGTGGCGAAGAGATCCATGATTGTCTTGCGGTAAGCCTTGCTGGTGGCGAAGTGCCGCAAGAAAGCACCTTTGAAGTCGGCGAAGGACCGGATGGAAGATTGCGGCAGCCGATTGAACCACCTCAGTGCTGATCCGGCTAAGGTGGTCAAGAAGACCCGACACTTGATGACATCCGTGTATTGGTGCAGCAAGGCGACGTTCTCGAATCGGCCCAGGTGGTCTTCCGGGTCGGTGTTCCCAGTGTAGTCGGAGAACTGAGGCGTTCTGAAATGCCGAGGTAATTCATCCTCAAGGATTCGACGCACGAAGGGAGAGCTCTCTAGCCCTCTTCCCTCCCCCATCTCGGGTCCTTTTCCTCGGGCGGGTTCTCTGATCGGCGTTTGTTCGGCAGCTGACTCCATAGAAGCATCGTAGTAATCGGCTTCCGGCAAAGGTCTTAGGGAGGGGGCCTGCGGGGCCTCTGCCTGTTGTTGTCGAGTGGTTACCGGGGGGCCTCCTCGACACGAGCGTGCATTCGAGAAGGCTGAGCAGCGGCCTCATGTTGGCTTCGGGTAACGGAGAGGACCACTGCTGCCACTCTTCGGTCGAACTCCTCCTGTGTCACAGTGATGAGCTGAGGCTGTTGCGGTTCACCCATGAGCACGTCTTGATCCGAGACTTGCTATGTTCCCACAGACGGCGCCAAAATATGTTCCCGTCAAGAACAGCTTCTGGATGAGCAACCTTTTCTCAGCACCACTCCGGAGTGAAGAGAGGAAGAAGATAGCGAGAGTAGCCGATGACCTGCAAGGACAGACACCGTGAGAAGGAAGGCCGGTGTGACCAGCGCGACCACTCCGATGCCTAAGTTAGATGTATGGAGGAGAAAGTGATGAAAGGAAAATGTCGAAGAAACAGTGAGCATACCTGGCCCATGAGAGGGGGCTTTCCTTATATACTGATGAAGAGGTCCGTACCACGAACCAGGTAAGGTGGAGCTTACCCCTAGAGTACCCTTAGTACCAGTAAGGAGTGGTGTCTTAATGATGTCTGTATGTCATTCGTAGGGGGCGTACGTTAGACGGCGGATTGCCATACCCAGTGAGGGGGGGGGGGGTGTCAGATATCTGACTACAGTACAAGAAAGGGCATGGTTCGTAAAGGAGGGTCTTATTCTGCCCCGATTCCTCGGGACGAGTTGGGTATGCTGATCAGTCGAACTGACCGGGAGTCGGCTCGGAATTGTTATATGGCGGACGGGTGAAGCATCGGCTCGGATAAGTTGACCAACCGACCGGTGAAGGGTTGACTCGGCAATAGCCACCGAATCCTTTAATAACAAAGCTGGCCGCACAGATTCGGATCGGAACCGCCCAAAGCTTCGGCTCGGGATCGCAGGTCCCCGATTGTTCGCTTGAGGATTGTTGACTCGGTCCGGGTGTCCCACGCGGTCTGACTCGGTCCCACGTTATACGATCGTAACAATTAGGTACACAGTAGATTATCAGGAGAGAGCATTTCGTGATTATCAGCCCAGTAAATCGAATATGTGCCAATCTAAACCTAAGGCAAAATTACCCGAGTCCGAGTGCCAACGAATGCACATTCCACGGTGATGTGATGTCTCACATGTACCAAGCTAAATGGACTTCATGCGGTTCGTCAGAATGCACATTCCACGGTGATGTGATGTCTCACATGTACCAAGCTAAAATTCCAAGCTAAATGGACTTCATGCGGTTCGTCATGCTGACGAACCGCATGAAGATATCACATGTCCGCGTAAATTTGACTTTACACATCTTAAAGTTTAGTCTTTTCTTAGAAAACTCTCGCGAATTTCAAAATCATTAAAACACTTTCCTGAACTTTAGTGACTCTTCATTTTTCTCCCTAATCGTAATACTATTAATTTACAGAATACTGATGCGGAAAATATGTGGGACTAACAATAACAGTCATCAACCCTTGAATAATTTACGACATTATGAGAAAATTTTTCAAAATTTAAAAATATTTTGGAATTTTTCAAATTGCGAGGGTAGTTTGGAAAAGTTGAGGTTGAAATCAAAGTCCTCCGCGTACGCTTTCCCTATTTTTCCACTTGTTGAAGCTGTCAATGACCAATAGGAGCAGAGAAAGAAGTGAGGCGAGACATGGACGACGATTCCCATCGCCCCATCGACGATGACGACGGCCATGCCGGCGCCGATGCCTTGCGCGACGTCATCCGAAGCAATCGCAGCGCCAGACGGGAGCGCCTCCGCGCCCATATCAAGCTCCTCCACGGCGAGATCAACAAGCCTCTCGCCGGCGTCGTCCGCGACCGCGTCCTTCACTACCTCCCCGCCTGCTCCCTCCTCCGCCTCCGCGCCGTCGCCCCTTCTTGGGACCGATTCATCTCCTCCCCTTTCTTCGCCCACACCCAATCCCACAGCAACCGCTGCATCTCCGGCGTCTTCTTCGGATCTCCCCCCTCCGCCTACGTCCACTTCCCTCCCGCCTCGGCCCACAAAATTCCCAACGCTGTTCTCCCCTTCTTACCCGCCTGCCCCGTCTCCGTCCTCTTCTCTTCCAATGGCCTCCTCCTTTGCTTCGATGAAGTCACTTCCACCTTCTACGTCTGCAATCCGGTCACCGCCGCCTGGTTCGCCATCCCCTGCCCGCCCTGCGATCCCGGGAACGACCCCTCTGCAGTTCTAATCTTCCTTCCCGGCGTCTACAACTTCCGTCCTGACTTCTCCATCGTGCTCCCCTTCCGGATCGGCGACGCCTCCTCGGGCTTTCTTGGGTTTCAGACCTTCTCCTCGTCTGCCGGCGGGTGGTGGGTCTCCAACGAGATGTGCGAGGTTGAATCCCTACACTCGGGCTCTGGCATCGTCGCCGGCAGCGCGGCCTACTGGCAGACAACGATGTTCACGGTGGTCCGATACGACCCAGCTACGGACAGCGTCCAGACGGTGCCGTGGCCGATGGGCCACGTGGCGGGGATCCGATGGGCGATCGGCGAGATGGGGGGCAGCGGCCGACTGTACTGCGTCGCCGTGACCCGCACGTCAGTGCAGGTACACAAGCTGCTTGGGAAGTCTGGCGAGTGGGCGATGGTAGAGTCAATGGGCGTGATCGACGCACGGATCTCAAACGAGGCGGCGGCAGAAGAAGAAAGAGTGGAAACAGAGGAAGAAGACGAAGAAGTTGTAGAAGAACAAAAGGAAGAGGAGGAGGCCCCGTGGGCGGTGGAGGCCGACGGCAAAGTGGTGTTCAAGTGGCGGCCATGGCCGCTGAGGTTCCATGGAGCGGACACGGAGATTCTGCTCTGGGTGTCGGGTAAATTGGTGGGCATCCGACCTGGCAAGCAAGCGGCTGCGGATGGCGACGGCCTACGGCGGACCTCCTAGAGGCGACGACTTCGTCCCTTACATCAGCACGTTAGCGGCGGTGCCGCACTTGGGCGACAAAGAAATCTCAATCTCTGTCCCTACCGCTGTTTCGCCGCCGCAGAGCAAGCGTGTTCGGTTCGAATCCGCGGCTTCCGACGGCATTAGCAAGTAACAAGTTATTGCTGTTTACTTCAAGGGTGCGTTTGGTTAGGGGTCATCCGTGATTATCTTGGTTATGTGATTACCAAGTAATCACATAACCAAGGTTATAGGGAATAAAACATAACCTAATGCTGTTTGGTTTAATCCTAGGTAATGAGACAAAACCTTGTTTGTTTGAAGGTTTTAATACATTACTTACTTTTACATTTACTATATTACCCTTAATTCAATTATAATCATTTTTACAATTCAATTAATTTGATATTTAATTATTTTTAAAATTAAATTATTCATTATAATATTAATAATATAATATATATTATAAATTTTAAAATTTTAAATTATATGCTCGTCATGCGATCGAGTTGGAAACCAAGCCGATGAATTAGATGCCCCTCTTGCGATCGAGTTGAAAACCAAAAATCCGTTCAGTTTGGATATCGACCACAATTTCGATGACATATCATTGCAATTCTGAATTGGATCGGCGATGACTACGATAATCCACTCTAGACACTCCACAACAACATAAAAGGATGAAATCAACTCAATTTCCATATAGCACACTTTAAGTAGATAATATTAACTCTATAATAATAATAATTCAAAGATAACAAAATAAATATTTTTCATGAAATGCAGAAAACATATGAAACTCAAATGGAAGTTTCAAGCTCCCAAAGACAAAAGCACACCACACAATGAAAACAAACACCATACTACATCAAGTTGCAGCAGCAAACCTCCGATCCGGAATCACTTTCTCGACGATTTTATCTTCCTACTACTGGTAAAGTAGACAGCTCGATAAGGACGACCAAAGCACACTCGTTGAGAAAGCAGTTGGATTTTAAGCATGGAGACCTATGATGACAATGCAAACGCTACAGCTTGACTGGAGTTGCCACCACGACGCAAACCCCAGGTATCACTATCGTGTTCAAAACAACCGTGCGTAGGACTTGCTTATATTCCTCTCAATCAAAGATAATCGATTCTTGGTTCCCGCAGCCTGGTAGCATTGAGGAGAAGATAAAGTGTAAGCATATTGATTGACCCAAGTAAAAGAGACAGAAAACATAAACACAGTTTTGCAACTAAAGGAAACACTGGAAGAAGATTATTACACAATGGCTGAGAGAGAACTAATGATACCTCATCATGCATTATGAACTGGACAATAGCTGCTACAAATTAAAGGGAACGTAGTTAAATATGTCAAGTCGCTAAATGTTCCATGGTAGTTTGGCTAAGTCAAGTAAATGCAAAATAACTTGTAAAAAGGTGCTGAAGTAATGGACATTTACTTATAGTTTTCATTATAGCAATAGTAGAGACCACAACAAACAATCAAAAGACCTGAGGAGGCTGAGACAAGAAATAACTCCCACAAACACAAATGAAAAGTTAATCATTGTATGAATTTTTCTAAACAAAAGTTATAACAGCAATACCTCATTTTCTTACCATTAAATCTTCTTCAAATAAAGTATCACATAAAGTATAACAGCAATACCTCAGTTGTTCGAAGAGCTGGATATGGTTGCACCACACAGAGAATGACATTCATCCAAGAATGACTTTGCATACTTTAATTTGCCTGAGGAGGCAAGTACAACCAAAAAACATAAAGAATTTGCCTAAATGTAAAAGCACAGAAGTTTACAAAGAAATGATTAGATCAAACAGAAAGAATATAAACTCTATGATCTAACTCTGTTGAGTAGAGAGTGGAAAATTTTTATAAATGAGATAGGAAAAGAAAAAGGTTAACAACCACAACAAAAGGCCATGTTATGCCTAACTATTGAAGCATACTGCAAAATTGAAATCATGACCAACACATTTTAAATGCAAAAGGAAGCTGCTGCACACAACCAAGCAGCAAACAAAACATTTGATGCAAGAAGGCAACAACAACAAAAAAGAATAAAAAACAATACATACCCATAACATTTTCTCTCAGAAAGCAAGAAATGCAATATAACTATTACTTGCTTCTTCACAGATATTCACAAATACAGGTTCTGAAAACTGATGCAAATGCTTACTGAAAATACATGGCATGTAAAAATTGATTTTCCTGAACACAATTCTATAGAAGTTCCAAGCTACTATATCACTATTTTCAATCTATCGGTAAGAGCATCGCATGTCTTAATAATTTGAGAAACTAATGCTCCCTGCTACAAGATCTTGATATCATGCTAAAAGAACGGGATAACCGGGGAGACGCATATGGTGTCAGTTTGAAAGAGATAGACTTTTTTCCTAGGGTTAGGGCTCGATGCGGGGATGAACGGAAAGACAGAAGAGGGCTTCGAATCGCCGGCGCCGCTGTTAGAGAAGGGAGCAAGCGGAAGCGAACAGGAGAGGAGGGCTTTCGCTCGCGGGAGAAGAGGCTCGCTCGCGGGAGAGGAGGCTTTCGCTCGCGGAAGAGGAGGCTCGCGGGAGAGGAGGCTCGCGAGCTCGCAAAAGCGATCGGGGACGGGAGAAGAGGCTTTCGCTCGCGGGAGAGGAGGCTCGCTCGAGCCTCGCTGGCGATCAGGGATGGGAGAGGAGGTTTTCGCACGCGACGGGAGAGGAGGCTCGCGATCGGGGAAGGCTGCTCGCGGAGGGTTTAGGGGAGGGCAATTTTGTAAACAAAAATTACTTAACCCCGGAATCAGCGATTACCTAAGTTTTTCCTGGTTTTCTAATTCCGGGTTAGATAACCTTTTTTGTTGACGTATGCTGATGTGTCGGGTATGACATATTACTTCGGAATCAGCGATTACCTAAACCAAACAAGGGCTTGATTGACTTCCTTAGATGGATAACCAAGGTAATCACAGATTACCCCCAACCAAACGCACC
>NW_027430513.1:0-2064 GCF_044706935.1 Curcuma longa | reverse complement strand
TTTTTATTCCTTTCAAAACATTAAATGTAAGATACAAGAAATTTTAATTTTTAGGGCTAACTATTATCTCTAATAATTATCATTAGAGGTTTAATTAATTAGGGATTTGAATTTTAATTTAGGTTAATAATGTAGCCTAATTAAAACAAATCCCTTAGCTCAATTAAGAGCCTAATTAATATCAGCCCATTAGCCAATTAAAGTCCAATTTGAATAGGTTAGTGGATAGGATTTGGGTTAAACCAATTAAAGTCCAATTTGAATAGGTTAGTGGATAGGATTTGGGTTAAACCTGAAATCCGTTGGGAATCCATTTAAGCCGCGATTCCCTTCTTCTTCGTCCGAGTTCGCAATCGATATGCGATCCTTCCCCGCCGTGATCGTCCGCCGCCTTCGCGCTGCCTGCAAGGAGAACGACGGCAAGCTGTACACCAATTCTTCGCATCTGCGCCAGCGTCGGTCACCGTCGTCGTCGCGCAACGTCGTGCTGCCGAAGAGGAAGGCGGAACTTGGAATCAGAATCGGAGATCCTAGGGCAAGGGTTTCTAATTTGAGGTAAGCATTCAAGAATTTGTGAGGTCTTGTAGAGATTTTTGTTAGATTTCGTTTGGGTTTTTGAATTGGGTTAAATTCACAGATTGATTGATGGGGTCCTCTGTATTCGGCCGCGAGAGAGAAATTGGACCTTGATTGGAGCCGGGCTTCAATCGAAAGGATATCAAACGAGGAAGGAAAAGACTATAAAAAGGTTTGGTTAGTAATAATAAAATAAAATAAAATTTATTTAAATATAAATAAAAATATAATATGGGATTAAAAATAATGACATAGAAGGATTTATATAGTCAATCTCATATAGTAAAATAAGACTTGGTTGTTGTTGATATTGTCGTTGGGATCTTATATTACCACTTATTTTAAATGTCAAAATTTTTATATATAAATAAATTTTTTAATGGATCCTAAGACTTGTTATTATCGTTGTTAAATTTCAAAAGCATGGATAAGTTCCACTGAATTGTCATTTGAAGGAGGTTACTTTTTATGCACAGGAGAAGGACTACGAGAAAGCTCTATCGAATAATGTATATTTAGTTTAATTTGTTATTCATCCTGTGAGATTTGAGTTTTCCTTCATATTCATTCGAGTCATAGAATTGCTGATTCATCAGCCTCCGTTTTGTACTTAAACCTTATCTTCAGTTTTTTATTTGAAGTCTTGATTAGTCGAACAGTGTATCTAATTTGTAACAGTAGAGTTTCTTGAAGTATTTCAAGTTCCTCACAACAAATTTCGCAGAACGACTCTAAATGCCGGAATTGAATTTAGTGCTTGTAGCTGTGGTTTTTTGAGCTTGTGTTTGTTTTTACTTGTGTTGGTTCATTCATTCATGTTGTCGCTTAGAAATTAATTATTTCACAGCTATAACTACTTTCATCTGCAAATGCAACTTGTGAATCTATGATTTCATGTAATGTAATGTCATTTTACTGATTCAAATCTATCTTGGTTTTAATCAATTAAACCTTAGTGTAATTAATTAGATGCTGAAAGCCAAACTCGATCTCTTATGCCTGGAGCTCAAATTAAACTGCATGCATGCCTGCATTATCTCAACGTTTCATGTAATTAATTAATTGTTTCTTGTGAAAAATCTCGATCGTCGTCCCCTACTTCTACTTCGATTCTCATTCGCTAGCTAGCGTACGTTCACGTCCAAATCGGTTGTCTTGTGAGTGGTCGAAATTATCGTCGGCTGTTTGCTCAATAATCAATCTCTTTAATTACCTGAATCAACAAGGCCAAGTCGAGTTTAAAGCACCTAGCGACGACTAGGTCGTTCGTCATGTCTTTTCTTCTTCTTATTATTACGTCGTCATGTCCGCATCCGAGAATAACAGCACGCCAACCAAGGCCATTGGATGTGATTACCTTGCCATCACCGTTCGCCAGTTATACCAAGTAAATTTCTTTTTCCCCCCTTCTGACACCCCACCCCCTCCCTTCTTCTCTCTCTCTCCATGTAAATGACAGCATTACCCTTTCTTCTTTGTTTTTAATAT
>NW_027430512.1:0-10902 GCF_044706935.1 Curcuma longa | reverse complement strand
TTAAATTTTAAATTATAATTTTAAAAAATATAAATAAATTTAGAAAATATTCACGAGTTTAATGACGTAAAATTTTCTAATAATTAAATTGATTTAATCTAAATAAAAAAAATTAGTTTATAATATTTTCAGAATTAATTGCGTCCTTTAAAAAAAAATAAAATTATGGTGTGTTTTTTAAAAAAAATTTTAGAAACTTCGAGTGCGTCATGCATGAATGCCGTTCAAACTTTTGATTAGTCCGCGAGTCGCGCACTTAGATTACCAAACAAAAAAGGCATCTTGCAATTGACTAAATGGATCTCCTCCAACTCTCGCTGCAACGGAAGCCCCTTTCGTGTTCCAATTCCATGTACCAGCCATGGGTCATCCCGCCACCAACAAATCTCGACCATTCATTGCACACGCCACCACCGTAAGTTATTGAGCATCACAGCCGTCGCCTCTGACCATTCATTTGTAGAACCTCCTTCTCTACCGTTTTCATTCGAAGTCGCCATCGCTACGCGGTCAAACGACGACTCGACCACCCTGGGAGCAGAACAACTACTGCTATAAGCAAAGCCAAATCCCCTTTGATTCTGAGAAAGATCTGAGATTGTTTGGTTTATCGAAGGGCCCGAGCAGTTTTTTTGCCCGTCTTTGATCAGAAAATCTCACCTCTTGCCATCTGGCGAGGTTTCTCGTGTTTTAGGGGATGAACGATTCGGCTGCTGGCACCAGCTCTGGATCGGGGGATGTATCAGCTCCCAGGAGGAATTCCAACCGGCCAAAGTGTAAGATCGATTTATTGCCTGTTGTTAGATATGGGATTTGCGGCGAAATTTTTGTTTATGCGATTGCTTTTGTGTGCATCTATTTAAACTGTTTATTGGAATTTCCTTTTTTTTTCAACCTTTCTAATTAGATTTGGGATTTGGGTATCGCACTCGTCTCTCTCGTGTTGTTTTGTTGTTGCTCGATCATCTTCGGGTGTGTTTTGATTCATATTTTTACCCCGAGGAAAAGACGGCCACGGTTAGATTTCATTTTACAAATAACACTGTACGGCTATAAACAGAACTCTCCTAATCTCTTACTCGAAAGTTTGAACAATCAATACACAGAATCGCAAAAGCAGTTACAAATATTTTCTTAAGACTTTTCATTTGTGATGTCCACAAGCACCATTCACCATGGAGCAGGTAGCTGTAGTTAACACATATATTTTTTTCCTGTGTGAATTGAGTTTTTTATTTTTTAACATATGCCACCAAAAGCAAATATGATTTGTATCCTCATCATATTGGAGCCAATAAAAATTTTTGATTTTCAACTCTATTCTACAACTCCCTGCAGTTCTGCCCAATATAAATTGCTTTTTGTCAACAATTTGTCAAGAGAATTTTTTTTGCTATTCAACATTGTTCTACAACTCCATTGCGATTTAGCCCATTATAACCTTCATACTATAAAAGGGTAAAGTAGGCAGACTTTCCAGATTATTTCAGTTTGATGCAGGCGCTTGGTCCAAAATCCTTGCAATTGTCTGCGAAGATCAAAGCTAGGGCTAACGATCTAGAAGTTAATTGACTCTCCATTCCCACTCTGCTTTGTATTCCATCCAGGAAGAGGGTAGAGGATTGTATAATACCCTTCCAAACAAAAGAGAATGCCTTTTAACTAGTTTGATGTCAATTTTCCTTGAGGATGAAGAACCATTGACTAAATTAAGCAAGGTCCACCACCATTTTTCAGGTGTTGTTGTGTTAACTTCCTATAAATCAATGATCCCCTGTTTCTTAATGAGTCCATGATAATACAACTCATGGTTTAAAGTCTGAGTCATATCGGAGTTTCGGTTTATGACCAGAACGATATGATTTTGATACTATATCGTGTTGTACCAATATAATTTTGATATTTTTTAAAATATAAAATATATTAATTAAAAATAAAAAATATAATCTAAATTTTAGAAAATAAAAAATATAAAAAATACAAAAAATAAAAAATATTTTTTTTTAAAAAAAAAAAATGGGATCACAGCGCCTCCATACTGTGATCCCTATTAGGCTTTGATTAAGTTTGTTTAAATTATCCCTATTATAATTCGGAGTTGATTGAAATTATTAAGTTAAAGTTAATTACGTAATGTTTTATTAGGCTTTCTGTACCACGCACCTGCTGCTCGCGGCGACCCTACCATGACTCGCGGTGCTAGTGTCGGATGACAGACGGAACAGTAAATTTCGCCTGTTTCGTCTAACATGGAACAAAATTTCAAACCATGATATGACTATTTCATCCAACGAGACAAATGATTCCTTTAATAGCATTCTATACGAGTAAGATGGAAGCCTTTTCTTGTTGATCAAATTTGCTTGAGAACCCATTTTGGAGCTTTCGATTTGATTAAAAAGTAGCGCAGAATTGTGGAGAGTATGATGTTGATCAGTATGAGGTGCCTTCCTCTTGACACAAAATCTGCCTTTTAAAGAGCTAATTCATTTGGTTGGGCCTGGTTGTCAATCTGACTTAGTCAAGCTAAGGCAATCACAGAAGCTTAAGAGGAAATTTACTTATGTTAAAGAAATCCAGCTAATTCACTACATTTACTTATGTTTCTTTGCATATTGACGAGAGTGGTTTTACAATAGTTTTTCCTAAACCCCCTTGCATATCCAGTTTGATTCATGCTAAAATATCTCTTCTGAATCTATTGATCTTGTTTGTTTTCAATCGGATACTCAGATTCCAGGTTTACACAGCAGGAGCTCCCAGCTTGTAAACCAATCCTTACTCCAAGATGGGTAAGCTTTGTGTTCTCTATACAAAATTTGTGATACTAAGTTTTGAACTGGATATTTGATTGGAAAATCTCATGCCATATCTTGCAGGTGATATCTGTTTTCACACTTATTGGCGTCATCTTCATTCCCATCGGTATTGCAGCACTGCTGGCCTCCAACAATGTATGCTAATTGTTGATAAGATGACTAGTTGCTTTGATGTCCTGTAGCACTGTTTATATCTGACTGCTAGTTTTGTTGTAGGTTGTTGAAATTGTAGAACGTTATGACGCAGACTGCATAGAAGGGCGCACGAAGGCGGAGAAGGTTGCACACATCCAGGATGACAATACTAATAAAACCTGCAGTAGAACACTCAGGGTAACAAGGATTTCTTGTACTTTTATACTTATTGTTGCAATGGAGCGGAGAGAAAATTTAATTTCTGTCATCATTATATGTAACCAGAGCTTTAGTTTGTTGGCATTGATAACTTGCTCATTGTAGGTTATCTTGACAAGTAATACAGCTTTGCAAAAGCCAACGACTATTAACACCATTGTCTTTCTCTTAGGTACCAAAAGACATGGATCCACCCATTTATGTCTACTATCAACTAGATAACTTCTACCAAAACCATAGGAGGTATGTGCTGCACAACCTTCTATAGCTAGCAATACTATTTTCACTAGTAGCATACCATGTTACATTATTACCTACCTTCCTATGACCTTTGGTTCAGTTTATGATGTCATACAGTAATTACGTTTTATCCCTATACAGATATTGACAAACAATTTTTCATTGTTTAACTTACTGGGTGTTGAATTTTTCTTCAAGATATGTGAGGAGCCGAAATGATGCACAACTGAGGGATCGTGGGAAAGCAAATGAGACAAGTGGTTGTGATCCAGAAGACACTACATCTAATGATTCTCGAATTCTCCCTTGTGGTCTCATAGCATGGAGTTTATTTAATGATACTTACAGTTTTTCCATTGGGAACCAAAATTTGACTGTGAACAAGAGGGGCATTTCCTGGAAGAGTGACAGGGATCACAAATTTGGAGATGATGTCTTTCCAAGGAACTTTCAGAATGGTACCTTGAAAGGCGGTGCTTCACTTAACGAAAGCATACCAGTGAGCCTCTGTTTTTTTTATTACATGCTACATGTTTTTATGTTGCAACATTCGACTTGCCGAGTAATATGGTTTTCATTTTCTACTAAAATTAGATATCCTGCTAACTAGTGAATAGTTTTATGATATAATTTTATGGCTTAGTGTTTCTTCATGTTCAAAAAGCGGCAGTCTCTTACAACTGAAATCCGATGATTTTGCTGTGTATTTTAAGATTGTGCCATTCATTGGCCCAAGATCTTTCCTGCTTGAAAATTTTCGGCTGGCATTTAGTTGGGAATGCATTAGCTATTAAATATTTTATGTGCCAAATGCTTGGTCCTGAGCTACTGTCAGCAGTTTTTTTTACAGTCGATCTCTTCTTAGTTTGTTGTTTTGCAGTCAATTTCTTCCCATGCTTTCATAAGTATGTTGATAGGTTTTAATTTCATTATGCTTTCCTTTTTAGCAACTGAATCTAATAGATAGACTCAACTTTTATGCTTTTGATGTGCAGCTGAGTCAGCAGGAAGATCTCATCGTCTGGATGCGTACTGCTGCCCTTCCAACATTCAGGAAGCCATATGGGAAAATAGAACAACAGCTTAGAGAAAATGATACCATAATGGTAATAATACAGAACCACTACAACACATATAGTTTTAGTGGCAAGAAGAAGTTGGTTCTTTCCACCTCAAGCTGGCTTGGTGGAAAAAATGATTTTATCGGCATCGCATATCTCACTATTGGAGGATTATGCTTCTTTTTGGCCATAGCCTTTACTATGGTGTATTTGGTGAAGCCTAGGTATGCTCTTTCACTACTAATTCCAATTTGGTAATTTCTTATATTGAAACCAACATAACTACAACCTGTTGTCATGGAACTTTTTAGTCTAGTTTAACCTCAGGAGTTAGAATTCTAGAACTACTCTTGCGGCGATATGCTTTCCTATGCTTAATTGGTGCTCTTTATGGATTCACTTAGGACTGTTTGGTTGCCTATGCACTATGTAGAACAAATAGAGCAGCAGAAAGGCTATGCAGGCATTTGGTTGCCTGCAAATTGCTTGAAACCTGAAAGTTCAATTGAAGACAGTCCTTGAAATCAAAATCTACATTTAAAAAATACATAGCTACTTGTGGCTTGAACTGATCAGGAAATCACATTTTTAGCCTTAATTAACATGAATTCACGTTAAAATAAAAAACGTTAAGATAAAAAATACATAGGTAAATCTTACAGAAATATGGAAGAAAGATTTCAGATTTCAACTAATGCCTACTTTTTATAAAAAAAAATGATAATCCCAGTAGCCACATCTCTGGAAATGCCTACATTTTATGTATACATTTAAGATAATATAAGACAGAAAATGTGTAGAAATTTAGAACAACTAATGGTTAGCCATCAAATGTCCCACTAGTAATGTTTGTAGTTTGGAAGAATTAGCTTTGGGATGTGGGAAGTGAACACTATTTTAGGTGCCCAATTGCAGAAAACTTTTCAGCCCTCAAATTGACAAAATTGTATAAACAATAACAAAATTTCAGCCCCCAAATAGACAAGACTGTACAAACAATAATAAATTTGTTCAGTGCTTTCTTCATTATCTTTTTCTATTTTGTTTATATTTAATGGGTCATGTTACATCGATTAGGTGAAGTTTGTGTACTGTGTAGAAGGATGACTTAGTATAACAACAAAAATCCATGTGTAGGTTCCAACTAGTGAGAGATATTTATATAACGAATTTCATACTATTAAGTCGCTTGCTTTTTCAATCATAGCATTGAAGGTGCTATATTAAAGTGACATTTTAAGTTCTGTCTTCTTTAATAATTTATTCTCAATATTCTTATTTTTTAATACTGATCCTTATAATGTTTTTTAAAAGCGGTCGATTAGAAGAGCTCACGGAGATCGTATATTAAAAGAGAAGAGAAGAAGAAAGGTAGATTAGAAGAGGAAGTAACATGGTAGGGTACATATGATGTTAAAATTTAGTTTAGAAGAGAGTACAGGAGAGGTAAAATCAAGTGTAGGGATCTAAAATTCTGAAAAATTTAGTACAAAATAAAATGCACACCTATGTCGGGTTCTTTATACTTCAACATACCCAAGGGGGTCTCACTTAACCACGTGGGACTAAAGAGAGGAAGTGAGTTTTTATTCCTAACTTATGCACCCTCAGTTCCAATGTTGTCAAAGATGAGGAAGCAACTCTAATACCATGTAAAAGCACAAGCAAACACATTTTCAGACAAAATGCCTACACCATGATATTTAAGCATGCCCAACCAGAGCTCACTTAACCATTAGTGACTTCCTTTTAGTCTCTTTGGGCAAAGAGGGTATAAGAGATTCAAGGAAGAGGTACAAAGGGAAGAAAAGTAAAGAAGTTGGACTAAAGAGAGGAAGTGACTTTTTATTCCTAACTTATGCACCCTTAGTTCCAATGTTGTCAAAGATGAGGAAGCATCTCTAATACCATGTAAAAGCACAAGAAAACACATTTTTAGACAAAATGCCTATGCCATGATATTTAAGCATGCCCAACCAGAGCTCACTTAACCATTAGTGATTAAAGAGGGGACACCAGTCTCGGGACACCAGTCTTTTTAGTCTCTTTGGGCAAAGAGGGTATAAGAGATTCAAGGAAGAGGTACAAAGGGAAGAAAAGTAAAGAAGTTGGAAGAGTTATCAGAGTAGAAGAGTATGAACAAAAAGATGATCAAGGATTTGAGACAGGAGGAATAGGAAGAAGGGTTGAATTCGTGAAGCAAGAAGCTGAAACTCAAATTAAGAACTTGCAATTCACCTCATTAGGATCGCTTGGGGTATTTAAATAGTCTTACTAATAACAAAAGATTGAATCTATCATGTAATTGCGAGGGTAAATAGCAATATAGGTAAATTCAGAAAGGCTAATTGACAACAACTTCTTAGAAGGAAAGTGAGGTAGCACTGTCTCTCAACTGGTAAATTACATTTTCTAAGAAAATAAAATTGAGCGACAGTTAGCAAGTATACTCAGATATGAACCCCATGATATAAATCAAATGAGTTTCCCTCAAATAAAAAAAATACTGAAATGTAAGCATGATATTACATGATTAGATATATTTGTTACTAGTTGAAGTGATTTATTTTATGAAACATGGTTTGTTGGGGGATTAAATAACACTGGAAATCCAAAGTGGCAGCAGTGCCTTTAAATTTTCTTCAACTCATCAACTTTAATCGTGTACTGCTGAGAAATATTATTATTACCTACAACAAAAGGGTAATATTAAATTAGGTTGAATGAAGTATATAATTTATCAAGTGATCAATATTTTGTGACATCTTTTGCTAATTTACTTGCTTCCATCTCGCAGGAAACTTGGAGACCCTTCATACTTGTCATGGAATAGAAATCCTCCTGGTCGTTAATGTCTCGCAGGTTTTCTATATTAATATATTTTGCATGTATTAACAAAAAGATCTCATTCAGTGGGATAAAGATTTGATTGTTATGTTTCATAGATTTTCTATATTAATATATTTTGTATGTATTAGTGAAAAGATTTTACTTAGTGAGATAAAGACTTATTTATTATTATTGCTGTGTATATTAGTAAAAATCAGTTCGAACAAATTATTTATATGGAAGAATGTTGTGTTCAGTTAGGATAGTGTTTGTCTAGAATCTTTAGCTCAAAACTTGGATTAAACTTACAATTAAAAGCCTCATGTCTGAACAAACATGCAATGGTGGCTTGTAAAAACAAGTTTTTTCTTATATAAAAAAAACACATATTTTGTTCATGTCATATTCCTTTTGTTTCTCAGTATTTTCCCAGATGACTGATGTTGGAATTGTAGGATGAATTAATCTGGACAAACCAAATTAAATCCAATTTAAGTCAAACATCCTAACCCCAATTAAATCCAATTAAATTTAAGTACTCCATAAAGCCCAAAACGACAGCACTGATTCAATTTAAGCCTAATTAAAATAAAACAATATAATATTTGGTAAAATTGCTTATTTCTCTGATAAATTATAACCATGATGACTACATGGAAGACAACTAACTTAAAAGATGATTTAACTATCTAAAGGGGTGCTAGATTATTTAAATGTGTGCCTAGATTTGGCTAAAGGTGTCTATCTCAAAGGGTGTGTTAGATTGGCCTAAGCTACTTTAAAGGATATGTCTACACAAAGAGGTATGTCTATCTGAAAGTTGCCTCAATTATTGAAAAGGATTAGTCAACCTAAAGGCAAATTATTTAAAGTGATCCAAATCACTAACCTATCAGCCAAATTCTAATGGATAAGCTCAATGTCCATTGAAGAAAAATTACACCAGCAATAGACGTATAAAATAAAATAATAATAAATCTAAGCATTAACTCAAGTAATCTAATTGACAATAGGATTAGATCCCAAATCATTGATGAATAACCAAAATAGAAGCAGCAAAAATGGTATGATCATATCAAAAAGATAGAGTATTAGCAATGAATATTAATGACGAATTTTTTTTAGTGGAATAAAAAATCTATGTTCTTTTAGTGAGATTTGGCGATAAAATCTGTGTTCATTGTCAATTTTGGCGATGAAAAATTATTTTCGCTGTCAATTTGACGACGAAATCTATGTTCGTCATCTCATCCATTTTTCACGAATAATTTTTCGCTCCTCCATAACGATGAAATATATTTTTGTCGTATAGTTTACGACAAAAATATATTTTATCGCAAATTTTACAACGAAAATTTATTTTCATCGCAAATTAATGATTACTCAATTTTGCGATAAAAATAATTTTATTGTCAAATTGTGATGAATTTGACGACGAAAATTTTATTAATCCAAAATTGATGATGAATAAATATTTTTTCATCGTAGAATTTTGCAACGAGTTATTACCCATAAAAATATTTTCATCATCAAATTCGTTGTCAATTAGTTTTGCGATAAAATTTTTTTTTTCATCGTAAATTTCATCATAAAATACTTATATTTTTATTGCATGATATACCTCTTGGTATGATGCAGTAATTTTTTTTAGTGGGATAAAAAATTTAAAACGTTAATTGTTGCCTAAATAGGAAGATGTCATGCTCAAATATTACTAGAAACCCTAGATCACGCTGATATTTTGTCTCCTTGTAATTGTTGATTTGCCTTCTTACAATTGTAAGCATTTCTCTTCTGACCCTTGGACTTCTTTATTTTCTTCTTTGATTTACACTATTGTATTTGTATTTGTTGTTTGTCATTTATACAAAAGAAGTTTTGTACTCACTTAAATCTATAATAGTACCCAGATAAGTAGTAGGTTTGGACTACGAGTGCAAACAAACCGATATATCAAATTGAATAATATGAAAATATTGATATTTGAGTTTGAGCTCAAACATATAATAATTTTGACTAGAATTCAATTCAAAATAAAATTCGAACTTGAGTTCGGTTCGAATTATTTGAATCTTGATTCGAGTAGAATCAAACTGTAGTTTGAAATGACTTAAATTCGAGTCAATTTAAATTATTTAAACTTTAATTTGAGCATATTTAAATTAAAATTATATAAAAATAATCAGAGTTCGATTCGAATTTAGCTTTTGAGTGGCTCGTGAACAATCAAATATTATGAATTCAAATTTAGTTTAAAAAAATTATCAAACATGTTCGAGTTCGACTTGAATTCAATAATTTTAAATATGAATCAAATATTTTTCGAATCGATTTGAAAAGCTCACGAACAAACTCAATTTATTTGTACCACTAGTTTGGATCCCTTAGACACTCAAATCCTTTTATTTTGAGTTATTTAGGTTCATATAATAGTTTTGACTACACTAGTTAAATTTAATAAATAAATACTTTTTTTTTGTTTCTTGGATCCTCTAAAACCTTTTTATGCATTTCTTTTCCAATTTAAGTCCATAAAATTGTTTGACCAAAATTACTTCATGAGCTTAAACTACTCAAATTTCACAAATGGACCCTCTTTTGTATTTCCTAGACCCTCTAGAGTCATTTTGTGCCTTTTCTTTTCTATTTTTGAGTAGTTTAAGTTCTTACAATAATTTTAGCTAAAATTGCAAAATACATCTAAATTATCCAAATTTCACACATGACTCCTCTATTGTGTTCCCTAGTCCCTTTGGAGTTGTTCCATGACTTTTTTTTTTTTAAAAAAATTAGATTAGTCAAGGTTAATGTAGTAGCTTTGGTAAAAACTACTATTTAAAGTGCCTAAATTTTATAATGACCCATTTAAAGTGTAGGGAATCCTATGTGATAGACAATAAATCGCAGCGAAAAAAGATTGTTTGAGCGATCCATGCGAAAAAAAACTCATATAAGTTTAGCTCTACAAAATCTTATCTAATAGGGTATACCTTTGGAGCGTGTCCTTTGCTTATCTCGCTTGTCCAAAGTTTGTCGGATCTCTTGCACGTTCAAATGTTCGTGCCTCTATACGTATCCACACAAATACTCACTTTTGGAGAAAATTTTAGTTGTGCTAGCAACCCTTTGGTGGTGTGTTCAGCCAAGAAGAAGAGAGGGAGGAAGATGAACATCCAACATTGAGTTTTGGGAAGAAAAACTCTTTTATACTCAAGCTATGAATACCAAAGATTTTTAGACTTTTGGTATTCCCTCATCAATGCATGATTAATCCTTATTAATCATGCATGATAACCTCATCTTCTTAAATGCATGATTAATCTACATTAATCATGCATGATGAATCAAACTTCATTCATCAAGTTGGTTTAATTTGAGTCTAACTCAAATTCAACTAACTTGAGTCTAACTTAAGTCTTGACCATCCAATGAGCTTAAAGTCAAACTAAAATGAACTCATCTCTAAAATAGAATGTTATTTGTGTGTGCCCCAATAGGTTCTTGTAACATTGATAATGCCTCTAAAATCCATTTTAGAAACATAAGCAATGAGTGACATTTAGCAATGCATCATTGCTACCTAAGTGACAAGAATGTCG
>NW_027430511.1:0-2082 GCF_044706935.1 Curcuma longa | reverse complement strand
GATTCGGCGAGAGTAACATGTGGTGAAGGGGGGAGAGAGAAATCCCAGGGAAAATACGTGGTGATGACGTGGAACGAGGATAAAAAGGTCCCGATCTCTTGAGGCCAGGGAGAAGGTAAGAAAAATCGACCCCCCCTAAGAGGAGAACTCATACCTGAGGATTTCCTTCATCCGAAACGCCCAACCCCCTCTCCTATCCGTCCTAGCACTCTCGCCCAAGACAAACTAACGAACTAGCTAAAGTACCGACCTCATCATGAGGTCGGCGTGTATTCTGGTATATCAGAGGAGCTCCCCACAACTTAGACCATAATTTCCCATAATAACAGAATAAACAACCTACCGCCCGACCTCGATTATCGGGCCAGATACCTTCCTCAAACCCCTCCACTAAGCCCGATCTTTTACAAAACTCCCTGGCTGACCTCACTAAGAGGTCGTCACAAGGTTTAAAGTACAAACCGAGCTCTTCAGGACCTCAGTACCCAATTCCCTATGATTCCCGTATCAATAAGCCAACTTCGTATGCCGACCTCATGACTTGGTCCCAGCATCACATGCCGATCTCATGACCTGGTCCTGGCATCACATGCCGACCTCATGACTTGGTCCCGGCATCACATGCCGACCTCATGACTTGGTTCCGGCATCACATGCCGACCTTATCAGTGGGTTCCGGCATCACATGCCGACCTCATATCAGGTCCTGACATCACATGCCGACCTCATGACCGGGCTGAGGTATCCTGTAATACCGACCTCATGACTTAATCCCGATATTACCTGCTTACCTTGCGAACTAGTCTCACCTCTCTGTAATAAACCGTGGAACCCGATCCACGTATAAACCCCTGAGCTTATCCAGCCATTTCATACAGCTCGGCCAGTCATATTAAGAGCTTCATCCAGCACCCGGTTTCATAAATAACTACATATCAAGAGCTCAGCGGGTCACTTCCTTCAGCTTTGGAGCGCATACGGAGCTCGGAGCATACCTAGCTCAGCTCGTCAATCCACCCCGGCTCGCGGCATACCTGGACATCCCTGCCACTAACAAATCGTCCATTTCCGACCTCAGGCTGTGGAGCAGATGTTAACGGATCAATATACTGACCTTTTCATCAAGTTTAGCAACGTATCTGCAAGGATTGGGATATAGACCAAGTCCTTTTACTTGGTCCCGCACGATCCCAGCCATCCAGAGGAGATAACCCACGTCACTAAACCATCAGATGCGCGGAATCCGTCGCAAGATCGATCCGACGATCTCTCCTCCACCACCAATAACAAACAAAGAGATCCGAGGATATCGCTCCCACCACCTCTATATAAACCCCGTAGGTATGATAATCGACCATCTTGAATTCTCTCTACACACTTCATTTTTCCCTTTCTGACTTGAGCGTCGGAGTGGCCATGCCGGAATTTCCCGGCGCTCTGCTAATCCGTGCGTTCAGTGTCCACTTCCTCAAGTCCTTATCATTGGCGGGGAACTACGGGTTGACGCGGCACTACATTGTTTGGTGGTATGGGATCGTCGGCGAGGAGCCGAAACATTTTGGCGCCGTCTGTAGGAATACTGAGCTAGACGATACGATGGTTAACACCAGACGCACCGCTAGCAACCGGGAGCCCGTTGAGGAAAGGAATCCTGAAGAAACGGTGATGATGACCAAGGACGAGCTGAACCAGATCGTGCAGCAGGCAATCGATGTAGCCCTACGCAATGCTCCGACCCAACCACCGCCGATACCGGCGGGTCAAGCCACGAAGGGGAAGCAAAGACCTTCGCCTATTGAAGAAGTATCAACACAGGCAGGTTCTACTAATGGAGATTGGAGGTATGGAGATGAAGACTCAAGTGAATCGCAAGAGGAGGAGGTATTCCGAGATGCCCGTAAAGGGAAAGCTCCGGCAAACAGGGTGGCCGACCTTCCTGACACCCCGTTTGTGCGGGAAATCCTAGAGCAAGAGCTGCCCCGACATTTTCGACCTCCCCAGGTGGGAGAATACGATGGTTCCGCCGATCCAGAGGATCATCTATGTCGCTTTGAGAATGCTTGCTTGCTGCATCAGTAAACA
>NW_027430510.1:0-28141 GCF_044706935.1 Curcuma longa | reverse complement strand
AAACTTCGAGCTCCATGCTCGATGACTTAGCCTTACGACAGGCAGGATTTTCGAGCTCCGCGCTCGCCGACATGGCCTTACGACAGGTCAGAACTCCGAGCTCCATGCTCGATGACTTAGCCTTACGACAGGCCGGACTCCTGAGCTCCGCGCTCGCCAACATGGCCTTACGACAGGCCGAACTCCGAGCTCCGTGCTCGATGACTTAGCCTTACGACAGGCCGGACTCCAGAGCTCCGCGCTCGCCAACATGGCCTTACGACAGGTCGAAACTCCGAGCCCCACGCTCGATGACTAAGCCTTACGACAGGCAGGATTCTCGAGCTCCGCGCTCGATGACTCAAGCCTCCTAACAGGCATAGTCTCCGATACCCCCAGCGCGACGAACCCCAGCCTTATGATGAAGATAATGACGATATCCCCCTACGGACCCCAAGCCCTACTGACAACATCGCCAACAAACTCGAGCCCAAGGCAAGATCAAGTTCAAAATACAAAATACCCCCAGTTCAACACAGCTAGCGGAACGGCGGCCACCAACCAGTCCTATCTGAGTCGCCCTCCTAAGTCATGGGGGTCACGGTCCGGAGCCCGATGGCGAGGCGTGGGCAGGAGTCCGCGGCTATCAATTCATCCTCCAACGCACCTAGCCTCCTTAAGCCATCATGGTACTCCTCCTCGAGTCGCTCCGCCTCTTGACGGCGCTGGTTAGTTCTTACTTGACTTCTGAGCTTGCTCAAAGGCCCTAGCAACCTCCTTATCGAGCTTCAGCACCCTCCTGACAGTTTCAGCCATAGCCTGCTTTATCTGCTTGTTTCGGAGGATCGTTGCATCCCGTTCTTTCTCAATCCTCTCAACTGCACTACCATACAAGGACGCCCGGAGAGCCCAAAGCCCCGATTTGTGTTTGGACTCGTCCCCTTCTCCCTAAGCCACTGCAGGTGCTCCTCAAGGGTGTCGTCCATCAGACCTACTGGGGAGCCAAAATCCAAAACCAGAGCAGAACGCAGATGGCGAGGAAAATAGACAGCCTCCCTGATATATACCTGCCGCAGGCACCCGCACCACTCTCAACGCTGATCAAGGCCAGCAAGACTGGAGAGGCACGAGAAACCAAAAAGGAAGCAATCCTCCTTTTCCAAAAAGCTATCCTACACGGCCTAGCACGAAGAAGACAAACGAGAAAGGTGGTAACGTGGCACCTCCTCAGGTCTTGTCATGTAAGCGTCAGAGGGTTACGGACGAGAAGCGTAGAGAGACGATGACATGGGCCTCGAAGAACACGTCTGCGATGGTCCCACGACCCACCGCGATGGTCCACCACGGCTACGCCGAGCTCGCGAAATGATCTCCCCAGGGACCTCGAACAACGACAAGGATCCCTTAGTCCGAACCTCGCTAGTGATGCTAAGTAGCAGAGCTCAAACAAGTGAGACCTCGCCCATCCACGAGGTAGCATAGATCCTTCGGAAGAGCAAAGACATCAACTCTAGAAGAACGACTGACTTGCATATCGACACAATCACACGCAAAGTGTTTATTTATGTTCAGACCAAGCACAAGAACTTACTCAGAGACACCAAGTAGGAGCTCTGAGAATTATTTAGATCAGCCCCTCAAAAACCAAAAGAAACACAAAACCTTGCAAACGCATAGAAGCAAGAAAGTAAAGCAAAATGAGAAGCCCAGGTCCGTTAGATCTCGGCAGCTGACTCCGGACCTTGGGGGGCAGGAAGGTCAATAGGCTCTGACACATGTGAAGCCAGAGGGAGATCAGCAGTTATCATGGACACTCCCACCTGACTGACGGAAGCATCCAGAGCTTCGGGTTCAGTCACCCCATCCGGATTAGGAAAATCTTGTTGGACGACCTCAGGTAAGGCATTCCAAGCTGCCTTTAAATCCAGAAAACTCAGGTCGGCATCCCGAGCAATGAGGCCCGACCTCATAAATTGAAGGATTGCCCCGTCAAAACCATACTCAATCATTTTGCTGGCCCTTAAAGCAACCAAATGATAAAATTCGAGCGAGGAGAGGAAGGTATGGTGGCGCTTTGCAAATCGAGCTTCCTCTCTCGTTTGTATATCTTCCATCTCTACTTGGGCCGCGTTGAGCTCAGACACGAGCTGTTCTTCTTTAGTACGATCTTCTGATAACTGCTAAACCCACATTCACGCTCCTTAGCAAAGTCAACCTCCAACTGCTGAATCTGATCTTTTGTCACAACTAGGTCGGTCTCTCATTGCGTAGACAAGCGCTCCACCCGTAAGCAGGACTCTTGAAGTTGTCTTTTAGCGTAACACAATTCTTGGGTCTTTGCCTTCCATCTTTCGACCTCTTCCTCCGCTTTTAATTGAGTGCTTTGGGCCATCATCACCTCGGCCAGAGCTAAGTCCACGTCCCGCAAAGCCTCGGACAAACCTTGAGGCATAGGAGGTCGGTCGGCCAATTCTGCCCACAAACGAGTTATCTCGCTGTCCATCCGGGCGATACGCTTTTTCGACCGAACCACTTGACGATGTAGAGCTTTTTGTTCCATACCAGTCTACAGAACGGGAAATTTAATTAGATCACGATACCATTGGATATCCACAACCCAAACAGGTATACCTTGATATAAGACTCGTATAAATGTTCACTCAATTCCACCATCCCGAGCTGGGGAAGAAGTCTTTGGTGAGCTTCCAGGCGCTCAGTAGCAGCTTCGCAGATGGTGCGTGAGAATAAACTCCCAGGATCAATTTGTATCTTCGTTATCGGAACGGAGTGAGGCACATAAGGTTCCACAATATTAGGTTCATCGGCCGCCACCGCACTGGATAGAAGAGAAGAAGGCACTTCATCTCTCGAGCCTTTGTCACAACAACCCTGATCTCTAGGTCGAGAGGCTGGAGGTCGGGGCAAAGCAAAAAGCTCTGAACTAGTAGGCTCGACGTCAATTGAGCACCAACGCTTGTTTGAGAGATCCGCCTCGGCCATCCCACCTAGAGGTCGAATCTTTTACTTCTTTTGCCGATCAGCTCCAGACGATTGAGGTCGGGAAGAGCCCTCGGGGATAGCCACCTTTTTCAGCTTGGGAGCATTTTGTGCCAATCCATCATCTCTGGAATGAGGAGTGTCACCGACAGCTCAGCTCATCGTAGAAGCACGAGACGGGGGTAGGGCGCCAGGATCTTTGGTAGGATCTCCTACTGCCCACAGGCTCTCGAGGCGGGTTAGGTCCCACTTAAGAACCGTATTCATGGACGCATTCAGCATGATACGACCTGCAAAGAAAATGAAAGGTTAATGAGCAACAGTAAAGTCAGTTACCAAACGGAACTCTTACTTTCACGATGCCAGCCGGATTTAGATAGGACTGAGCATTGGAGGGGCCGACAACCAAAGATCCTAATCGAAGTGTCGGTGCTTGTATCTAGAGGCCCTTGAACTTGCGATTATTCTAGGTGTTGAATTAGCGGGTGTTTGAGTTGCGGTAATGGGTGGCTCGGAATAGAGATATGATAGATAGTAGAGAAGAATGGCTTTGTGTGTGTTTGAGGGATGAGACAAGTTCACTATCTTGGGGAAGGATGGCTATAAGAGAAATATGGGTTGGATAATGAAAGATTGGAAAATACATGCCAAAAGTGGACCAACTCGCTAAAGGCTAGCTATTAGAACAAAGTGTGTAAGATAATGATCTTAGACATTGCCTTAGAATAGAATGCGTCTAAGAATATGTGTGAATTTAAATATAGTCTAATTGCTTTCGCTTGTGAACAAGGGACCAAAGTCATTACTTCACTTTAAAATAGAATAAACAAATAATTAACACAAGGCATGGTTAGAGCCGTTCATTTAGGTTGGGTTTATCTGGTTGATCCGCTTTGCCAAACAAGTTAAATAGGTTGAATTAAAATTTTATCAATTCATTTTAAGACCTAGGTTCGCGATCTGCGTGAGTTAGCCCATGACAGACTCGGATTGACCAGTGGGTTGATAATTTTTTCTATTTTTTAAATTTAAAATTAAAATAAAAAACTCAATGGGCTGATGAGTTTAACCTGTTATAGATCGTAATCTAAACTTAAAAATTTTAATCTTTTTTATATATTGTATTTTTTGACATGCTCATGAATTGGCCCATCTAACTCTCAGTCTGTCTTGAATTGAGTTAAGAATTTTCTAGCCCATCAGAATGGCGGATTGGTATGCCCCACCATGGGCTAGCTAGCTTGACAGTAAGGCATGATTGTTAACCATGATGATTTGTAACGATCATGACGTCAACGATGGGGATTATTATAATATAATAATCTCATAACATGACAATATTAATTTGGCATTATTATTGTAGGTAGGCTAATTGGTGATGCTAGACATACAAAGGCTCATCTAGAGCGTAAAGAAAAAAAAGATAAAATTAATCCACAAAGGTTTTCGTAGATTGTTTCTCTTTTATTCTAAAGAATAATCCCCTTTCTATCTAATCAAACTATCTTTTTCAAATAATCATAAACTAAAGCCTAGAAGTTTCATTCTGACACTCCTAAGCTTGTACTAATAAAAAATTTTTATTAGATTTGAATATATATATATACAGTTATATGCTTTGCGAAAATTAAAATGAGCAAAAGTCAAAGATACTTTTTTATTTTTAAAATATCAAAGAAGTTCAATTTTACTACTGTTATCTCTCACTTAACTTTTTTTATTATTTTTTTCATATTGTAAGCTACAGTTTTATAAAAATAAATGATAAATCTCAATCAGTAAAAATGATAAATCTAGTCAGTCTCATGAACTCAATCTCTGCTATTATCTCAGGGTAAATCACTTAAATTTTGAATTCGATCAAACACGTTATAATAATTATAAAATCATAACTATTACAAGAGCATACTGTAGATTCCTATTGTTCTTGTTCATATTATAACAGCTACAGTTTCATAACTGTTATAAAATATCTGATCAATTCAGAAATTAAACAGGAGATAATCCTACTGAATAATATTGTATGATAGTTAAGTAATTATAGATATTGAACAGTTAAATAGAATATTATTTTAATAAATTTAGATGGAAAAAAAAACAGGAACCTTCTTGATTTTTATTTATTGATTAGATTTGAATAGAAGAAAATAAAATCGGCATATATCATTTCATTAGAAGATAGAAATTGACATATATCATTTCATCAGATAGAAGACAAGAGAGCCAGCCATGCAGCAGCTGTACGCCAACTAAACACTTAAGATTTTTCATCCACGCAATTAATTCCATCTCCAGACTAAAATCGACAACATGATTATCGAGAGCGGTCCACCTAAGCCATCGTCGGCTACCGTCTAATCTCCAGGCGTTGACGTGTTACCTTCCGCCTCGGATTACTTCTCATGCAGCATTGCAGCCAATCAATCGCTTGCTCCTTCTCACCTCCTTCCGACGCCTTCGTGCATGCATGCACAGACGCCCCCCTTCCCCATCCCCATCAAAGTAAACACAGTCACATATCGAGAAAACGAAAGATTTTCGATCGACAAAATAATTGAAATAGTAATCCAACAGTTTATTGAAGACGATGCTTCAGACTCCCTCCTGTGAATAAAAAACACTCCTTCTGTTTGACGACCAGTTGACTGGTTGATATTTTCAATTAGTATGAATTAATTGTTCAGTTTCATCCATGCTTATCTCTTTCAGTAGGCGATCGCAGATCAATAGCTAGCTATATAAATCTCCCTCCTCCAATCCCCTTCCTTCACACACTTGGATGCGTGCTTTCCTTCCAAGTAAACATCCCATGGCGAGTGCTCAGTACTCGTCGTTCCTGCTCGTCGCCCTTCTCGCGCTCGTCGCCGGCGTCTCGGCGATCAACTTCCTCTCCGGGGTGGAGATCACGTGGGGCCGCGGGAAAGCCCTCAACGGCGACGTCCTCCAGCTCTCCCTCGACCGCGCCTCTGGCTCCGGATTCCGCTCCCGGCAGGAGTTCCTCTTCGGCCGCTTCGACATCCGCATGAAGCTCGTCCCCGGAAACTCCGCCGGCACCGTCACCACCTTCTACGTGATGATTCATTTCGTTAGTTAGTTAGTTAATTAATTAGTGAATAAAATTTAAAAAGTAAAATAAATTGCAGCTGTCGTCGTTGGGGGGCACGCACGACGAGATCGACCTGGAGTTTCTGGGGAACGTGAGCGGGCAGCCGTACGTGCTCCACACCAACGTGTACGCACAGGGGACCGGCGACCGGGAACAGCAGTTCTACCTCTGGTTCGATCCCAGGCTGGATTTTCACACCTACTCTGTTCTGTGGAATCCTCAAGAGATTGTGTAAGTTTGAAACTGCATCGATTGCGTAAAAGTTTGTCGGTTAATTTAAAGGGCAAAAGATCGATTATCTGATAATTGATGAAAAATTGCAGGATTTATGTGGACGGGACGCCGATCAGAGTGTTCCGGAACAACGAACGCATGGGAGTCCCATACCCGAAGAGTCAGCCCATGCGTGTGTACGCCAGCATTTGGGACGGCGACGAGTGGGCCACGCGCGGCGGCCTCGATAAGACCGACTGGTCCAAGGCGCCCTTCATCGCCACCTACCGCGGGCTCAACGCCGACGCCTGCGCCGTCGGCTCCGCCTGCTCCAGCCGCGGCAGGCCGTGGTGGAACCAAGTGCTGGACTTCGCCGGAATGCAGAAGGTGAAGTGGATGCGGGAGAGGTACATGGTTTATAACTACTGCCGCGATCCCAAGCGGCAGACGGCGAGAGGCCCGCCGCCGGAGTGCGCGGTCAATTAAAGGGTGTGTTAATATATACGCATGCGCGATTACGTATACGCATGTGTTTTATGTGTTCGTATAATGCTTTAATTGTTTGATTTTGCTGTGTATCTAAATATTACGTACGGTCGAATAAAATATGCAAGTGTGGTGCAGATTTTTATATACGACTTCTTTTAAGAACTCGAGTGAAATTATTAATGCAGTAGGGAATTACGATAATGGCCGTGTGTACTTGGAGAATACAAAAGTTGATCTGTTTGTACTGTTTAGTCCCTTCGTACACGGAATGTAATTGATTCCTCTTTTTTTTTGCACCGAGCAAAATCAGATCTTGATTCGTAATTCCATGTCAAATTTGGATCTTTGTCGGATTCCTCATGGAGCAGAATGGTGAGGGACAGGATAATGGAAGGGATCGTGCTGTTCTTGTTCGCCGACCACAGCAACGTGCAGAGGTAGACTGGAGATGCTCGACGATCGAGGCGCAGAAGGTGAATTGGTGGGCGCCATCTACGTAAGAATCCTCATCCACGCCAGCCGATCGCCAGCTGAAGAGGATTAATACAGCAGCTCCCTCGATGCTCGGCGCCGGAAAGACTGTCGCTCCGGTGAAGATGGAGTGGACAGGGTTCTTGCTTAACTCGAGGTCGCTGTGGAAGGATGTCGCCATCTAGAGAAGCCCGCTTAGATTGCGGGAGCGGGATCTCGACGACGTGGGCAAGGACGGGGAGGACGTCAAGAGCCCGTTGGCTCTCCTCGACGCCGCCGCCGAGTCTCGCTATGGCAGCAACGTCCCAACAGGATGAAGTTCGCAATTCCTCTGTTCTAGTACAACAACTGATGGAGCATATTAAAAAACATACTGAGGGCTTCTAGGTACTGAAGCTAAATACTGATGTTAGTGGTAGCACCGGAGTCTAACCACCAAGTATTTCTAGGTACTGAAGCTAAATTTACTTCAGAACAAACCAAATTAAAAAACATACCCTTTTTATCGCGCCATGCACAATATTTGGTACATTCCTTCTTTATGTGTCCAGCCTTATTGCAAAAGAAACAATCTCCTTTGTTTTGTTTCTTTGCATTTGGACCTGCAGCATCCACATTCTTCCTTTTCTTGCCCTTATCCTTAGAGGTGCTTGCTAGATGAGCACTTTCAGTCTTTTCTTGCTTCAATCTCTCTTCCTCTTGAACACAATGAGAGATCAGTTCATTCAAATTCCACGTTTCCTTTTGACAGTTAAAACTGACCTTAAAGTGGTTGAATTGAACTGGAAGAGAAATCAGAATGAGATGCACAAGTAACTCCTCATGCAAATCAAGCTTTAATGCTTTAAGCTTTGAAGCAAGATTGGACATCTCCATGATGTACTCCCTTATATTACCATTGCCCTTATACTTCATTGAAATCAAGCTCTTAAGAATAGTGCTTGTTTCAGCCTTATCGCTTTTGGCAAAGCGCTTTTCAAGTTCTGCAAGGTAATCTTTAGCATTGGTGGTGTCCTTAGACACTGCACCCCTGAACACCTCCGGAATTGCACGCTTAATGATCATTAGACTCATGCGGTTAGAGCGTTCCCACTTCTCAAATTTAGCTTTCTCTTCAAGAGAGCTAGCTACCGTAGGAGTAGGGGGTTGCTCCGTCCGTATCGCAAGGTCCATGTCCATGCATCCGAGAACTATCTGAATGTTCTCCTTCCAGTCCTTAAAGTTGGAACCATTAAGGACCGGTATTGAATTTAAGTTGGCAGAGATATTTGCAACATTAACTGAAAAGAGAACAGAAAATAAACTGTAAATAACATGCACACTACTGTAATTTTCAATCTAGTTCAAAATAATTAGCAAACCCATCCAAGATATCTAATGCACCATTAATTTCAAGTCTTTGGACAGTAAAATTAACTGCTAGTAATATCCTTGTTGTAATAATCAAACACTAACAATAATGCACGACAAATAACAAACCCCTCTTTGGATTGATTTGCTATTTTCATGTGAAATCCTTATAATTGTTACGTGTTTACTATCACAGGTAATTTATGTACTCCGGTCAACCATTGACCGTCCTTTGGGCCGATCAAATGATCACATGGAAATACACAATTACAAACATTCAAAATTCAAAATTAAATAAACCAAATTAGAGAGGTCACTTTGGCAACATCATAATTCAACTTATTTACTTTGAATAAAGAACTAAATGCTAATTAAAGAACAAGATTAAAAAAAAAATTATTTTCCAATGTAAATAATACATTTACACCTTAAGTCATACTATAATAATATCTCAATATTAATGGAACACATATAATCCATTTAAAATTTAAATATAAAATAAGTTAATTAAATTATTTTTATCCCCTACTCTTTCACTTTCCTAACGTAGCTTCTTTCGCCCTCTGCTTTGCTACGTCTTCACTCCAACAAGAGAAAGCCCATTCAAGACCAATCCTCTTTCTGAACTTAAGTGGAAGGAAAAATTTGGATAAAATAATTTAATTAAATTATTTTATTTAACTAACTAGATTTAATGGATTATCATTAAAAAAAAACACTTATGCACGTTTCCCTTTTTTTTTTTTTTTTTACGTGCATGAATTTTTTCAAATATCCCACATCGCTGTTCATTTAAAAAAAAAACAGCTAATGCCACGTTGCCAAAATTAAAACTGATGCAACGTTTCGTGGGTTTTTTTTTTTTAATTAACTTAATAAAAAATCCACGTTGCCAAAAAAAAAAAAACGGACAGGCCGTTTCTTTGTTTCTACGCCGGTTTTTTTTTTTAATTAACTTAATTAAAAAAAAAAAAAAAAAAAAAAAAACATGTTCTCTGCTGTACGCCTGTAACTGAGTGCAGTTCGTTCCGCACGCCGTCGGCGCCGTTGGCACCGCCGGATGCCGGTGCTTACTGGCGCCTGCACTAGGCTGCCGTGATGCCTATTTCTTATCGATTTTTTTTTTTTTTACCGGTGCCTGCACAACAGTTCCAACGAAAATGCCGAGCACTATTGTTCACGCGGAACTGTCATTTGCCGATGCACGGGGTTTCTGCCGTGTTCGTCATCGGCCAAAACAGTAGAGAAAATGCGGCAAAAATAGAAATAAAACTGAACCATACAGGATTTAAAATAATGGAATTTCTTAAGAACTGAGATAAACCTCGCTCTGATACCAATTGTTGGTATTTTGCATTTTCCCTAATGTCGAGAAATCTCAACGCATGCATCGTCTATCCAATTCTTAAGAAACAACAAGAAGGAAAAATTCGGAAGCGTACCGGAATCCATCGCTAGCAGCCGAGGATGATCTCCCAAAAGGTGCAGAGTTCCTTAGGTTTCCGTAGTTTCTCTGACGATGGGGATTCAGAAAAAATTCTGTCGCTCTGCCTTTTGGGGACCATAACCCCTTATAAAGATTGGCATATTTCTAATTTGGCCCCTCATCAAATTAGAAATATTACAAAATGGTATCCACAATTATTATTCATAACAATTATGTCCTTAAGTCAAATTCCAAATAAAATTTAGACCACAAATTTTGACTTAATAATTTTGATGACCATATATATTCATTAATTATACAAATGTCCCAATAGATGCTAACACATCAGTCTCTACCAGGGTTTCAACCCAAATCTTAAGTTGTATTTTAGCTGTGCTTTATTATCTGTTCAGATTTGGATACCAGATTATGTTTCTGTTTCTCAGAGATCATTTTTTATGTTTCTGATGTTCTTTTCCTTGTGTTCATCCACTTGGATTCCATTATCTTTGACAATGACAAGAAGAAAAACTTTGGCATTTGAGTTTCGATCAGAATCTTTGATCGAGCGAGTGGACTATATATGTAAGGAAATTTGAGATCGCCATGGAGCTTCTGAAATTAAGGACATTGTTGGATTAAGGTCATTGAAGCAGACTCCTCCCCCGATCGCAGAACCGGCCGAGGTGGCCGACGACGGCGGCGAGGACGTGGCTCACCGTCCGGGCAGCGACGCCAACGCAGCTCTCGAGCGGGTCCCAGAGGCACGCACGCCAGATCAGACAACGCCGCCACATTCTCACCACGCAGTCCCGGTGGTCGCCGGAGGCGACCACCGTCGCCGCCGACTTCAGGTACGCCGACGCCGCGCGCTTTACTAGGTGGTCCCGGATGCGGATGGCCGAGGCGTCGATGAGCACTGGCCGTCTGCCGCTGCCGCTGCCGCCGCCTCGGGAGAAGTGCTGGTGCCGCGACGTCGACGTTGTCGACGTGAACATGGACGCGTAGCGGACGAGGCCAAGGGAGGTGCGGAAGATGGGGTGGTGGCGACGCTGGAGTTGGAGGACGTCGCGGAGACTGGTGTAGCGGTGGCGGTTGCCGCCGGCGATTTTGGATACCAACTCCTCCATCTCTCGCTCTTCCATTTGGATTAATTACGATTAACGTGTTATTGAAATTCTAGTTTAATATGCGCTTAATGATCGGTGAAATTGACGAAAAGAGAGAGATGGAGACGAGGAATTGGAGGAACGCAAAGGAATGCGGTGGAGCGAGTCAACTGCTGGCTTGGTCTTGCCTTGACGTGTGACTCGGAAAATACCCTTTGACTTTTCTCATGGTCAAGATTTTGTCAAGTTGACTTTAGAAGAAACCTTCTAAAGATGGGATCTTTACCGCCCCTGCTGCCGGATCCCTCGGGGTCCGATGGGAAGATCGACGCTGCCGATATTGGCCGTATGTTCCAGGCGCAACGCCGCCACATCGATTACTTCTTCGACCTCTCCCAGGCGGCAGACTTCGCTTAGGCGCTCCTTGACGCACCCGGTGCCGTCTTCTTCTCCAGCGTGGGCAAGTCCGCCATCGTCGCCCAAAAGCTTGCCCAGATGATCGCCTCCCTTGGCTCCGCCCGCTCCGCCTTCCTCTCCCCCGTTGACGCTCTTCATGGCGACCTAGGTGCTGTCTTCCCTAGGGATCTCCTCGTTCTAATTTCAAAATCCGGCGCCTCTGAGGAGCTCCTCGCGCTCGCACCTTGTGCCCGCGGCAAGGGAGCGCTCCTTCTTTCCCTCACCTCCGCCGGTGAGGGATGCGGCAATCCGATCGCCGACCTCTGCGACATCAATGTCCACCTGCTCCTCCAGCGCGAGCTCTACCCCCTTGGGTCTCGCGCCGGTTACCTCAGCATCGATACAGATGCTATTTGGGGACACCATCGTCGCTGCCCTAATGGCAGCAAGGCGTCTCACCAAAGAACAATACGCTAGGAACCACCCCGCCGGGAAGATTGGGAAAAGCCTCATCTTCAAGGTGTCTGGAGACCAGTTGAAGTGGTTCCTCCAATTAATTATTGGGTTTAAGGGTGCAAACATAGTCCCACATCAAGTACATGGAAAAGATCATGGAGTTAAAAAGATGGAAAGTGTCTTCATTGATATGAGGCCTTTTGGGAGAGCCCAAGAACAAAGGCATGAGGGCTTAGGCCCAAAGTGGATAATATCATACCATTGTGGAGATATTTTGATTCCATCGGTACTAACAAGTGGTATCAGAGCGAGACGCGTCGCTCTTCACCGGACTACCCGTCGGATGAGCCATAATCCAGATCTAACCATGTGGTTTGAACCTTAAAACAAAGGAAGTGGGTGTTCTTGTGTCTGAATCAAGAGGACCAGACACCAGGTGAGAAGTCCTAGTAGGTCGGGTGGACCGAGGGGCAAAAAGTCCTAGTTGCGATTAGGTGGAAAATACCAGACACCAGGTGAGAAGTCCTAGTAGGTCGGGTGGACCGAGGGGCAAAAAGTCCTAGTTGCGATTAGGTGGAAAACCTAGTAAGTCGGGTGAACCAAGTGGCAAAAAGTCCTAGCTGCGGCTAGGTGGGAAGTCCTAGTAGGTCAGGTGGATCGAGGGACAAAAAGTCTTTGTGGATCGAGGATTCAGACATCAAAAACGACGTTGAGGGGGCCTGTGCTCCTTTGTTTGAGGGGGAATTGTTGGGTTGCAACGGTGCAAACATAGTCCCACATCTAAAGTACATGGAAAAGATCATAGAGTTAAAAGGATGGAAAGTATCAACATTGATATAAGGCCTTTTGGGGAGAGCCCAAGAACAAAGTCATGAGGGCTTAGGCCCAAAGTGGACAATATCATACCATTGTGAATAATTTAGTGATATTACAAAGAGTTTACGATTGAAGACATTGTAGGAGAGTGATGATAAACGAACTTGTGGTGATAAGCTGTCTAGGTTCTTGAAAAACAGGACCTGTATGCTACTTCTTGATGATATTTGGGAACATCTAGATCTGAAATTGTTGGGGATGGCACACTCAGCTACAGAGTGAGGCAAGCAACAATAGCCGCACAAAGTCGAGATGGTGCACTCAGCTACAGAGCTAGGCTAGCAACAGCAGCCGCACAAAGTCGTTGTGTTCACAACCCGCTACAAGTCAGTGTGTGTACAAATGAAAGCACAAAAGAAGACAAAAGTCAAATGCCTGGATCAAATTCAAGCATGACAACTTTTTAAGCAGAATAACAACAATCATGTTTTTAGCTTAGATATGCTGGAATTAAGTTCGTTGCTAAAGAATTTGTTGAAGAATGTGCAAGTCTGCCACTTGTTCTTATCACTGTTGCCCGAGCCATGTCAGGGAAAATGTCTTGGAAAGTTTGGAATGACGCTCTTAATCAAATAAGGGATAATCATGAGTGGACAACCATAAGAGATAATTTCGATCGCTAAAATAACGACTGATTTTTCACTTCGATCACTTAAATTAAATTAGCGGCCGAATTAATATCGATCGCTAAATTAGCGACTGAAAATAATTTGATCGCTATTTTAGCGATCGAACTTTAATCGATCGCTAAATTAGCGACTGAAAATAATTTGATCGCTATTTTAGCGATCGAAATTTAATCGATCGCTAATTTGTGATCGAATTGAAACATTGATCACTATTTAGCAACAGAAATGAAATATCAATCGCTAAAATAGCGACAGAAATTTAATTGGGGTGCAAATTTTAGAATTGGATGACACAGGCAGAAATTTAGCGGCCCTTAGCGATTGAATTCGATTCGATCGTTAAAAATTAACGATCGAACTCGATTTCGATCATTAAAAATTAACGACTGAACACGATTTCAGTCGCTAATTTAGCGATCGAACTCGATTTTGGTCGTTAATTTTTGAATTCGACGGCATGGGAAGAAATTTAGCAACCCTTAGCAACCGAATTTTGATTCGGTCGTTAAAAATTAACGACAGAACTCAATTTTGGTCACTAATTTTGCGATCGAACTCAATTTTGGTCGTTAATTTTTAAATTGGACTGCACGGGTAGAAAAGTAGCAGCCCTTACAGATCAAATTTTGATTCGATCGTTAAAAATTAGTGATCGAACTCGATTTCGGTTGTTCAAAATTAACGACCAAACTCGAAATCCAAATTCGGTTGTTAAAATTAGCGATCGAATTTGAATTCGGTCGTTAAAATTAGCGAGCGAATTCAAATTTTATTGCTAAATCAATTACGATGAATTTTTTTATGATTTTTTAAATCAGTCGCTAATCGGTATTATTTTTATAGTGATATTGCAAAGAATTTACAATTGAAAACACTGCAGGAGAGTGATGATGAACGAACTTGTGGTGATAAGCTGTCTATGTTCTTGAAGAATAGGAACTGTATGCTACTTCTTGATGACATTTGGAAACATTTAGATATGAAACTGTTAGGGATGGCACACTCAGCTACAGAGCGAGGCCAGCAACAGCGGTCGCACAAAGTCGGGATGGTGCACTCAGCTACAGAGCGAGGCTAGCAACAGCAGCCACACAAAGTCGTGGTGTTCACAACCCACTACAAGAAGACAGAGTGTGTACAAATGAAAGCACAAAAGAAGACAAAAGTCAAATGCCTGGATCAAATTCAAGCATGACAACTCTTTAAGCAGAATAACAACAGTCATGTTTTTAGCTTAGATATGCTAGAATTAAGTTCGTTGCTAAAGAACTTGTTGAAGAATATGCAGGTCTGCCACTTGCTCTTATCACTGTTGCCCGAGCCATGTCAGGGAAAATGTCTTGGAAAGTTTGGAATGATGCTTTTAATCAAATAAGGGATAATCATGAGTGGACAACCATAAGACATAATTTTGATCGCTAAAATAACGACTGATTTTTCACTTCGATCACTAAATTAGCGGCCGAATTAATATCGATCGCTAAATTAGCGACTGAAAATAATTCGATCGCTATTTTAGCGATCGAAATTTAATCGATCGCTAATTTGTGATCGAATTGAAACATTGATCACTATTTAGCAACGGATATGAAATATCAATCGCTAAAATAGCGACCGAAATTTAATTGGGGTGCTAATTTTAGAATTGGATGACACAGGCAGAAATTTAACGGCCCTTAGCGATTGAATTTCGATTCGATCGTTAAAAATTAACGACCGAACTCGATTTTGATCATTAAAAATTAACGACTGAACTCGATTTCAGTCGCTAATTTAGCGATCGAACTCGATTTTGGTCGGTAATTTTTGAATTCGACGACACGGGAAGAAATTTAGCAGCCCTTAGCAACCGAATTTTGATTCGGTCGTTAAAAATTAACGACAGAACTAAATTTTGGTCACTAATTTTGCGATCAAACTCAATTTTGGTCGTTAATTTTTGAATTGGACCTAATTTAGCGATTGAACTCAATTTTAATCGTTAATTTTTAAATTGGACGGCACGGGTAGAAAAGTAGCGGCCCTTAGAGATCGAATTTTGATTTGATCATTAAAAATTAGTGATCGAACTCAATTTCGATCGATTAAAAATTAACGATCGAACTCGAAATCCAAATTCGATTGTTAAAGTTAGCGACCGAATTTGAATTCGGTCGTTAAAATTAGCGACCGAATTCAAATTTTATTGCTAAATCAATTACGATGAATTTTTTTATGATTTTTTAAATCAGTCACTAATCGGTATTATTTTTATAGTGATATTGCAAAGAGTTTACAATTGAAGACACTGCAGGAGAGTGATGATGAACGAACTTGTGGTGATAAGTTGTCTAGGTTCTTGAAGAATAGGAACTGTATGCTACTTCTTGATGACATTTGGAAACATCTAGATCTGAAACTGTTAGGGATGGCACACTCAGCTACAGAGCGAGGACAGCAACAACGGTCGCACAAAGTCGGGATGGTGCACTCAGCTACAGAGCGAGGCTAGCAACAGCAGCCGCACAAAGTCGTGTTGTTCACAACCCGCTATAAGTCAGTGTGTGTACAAATGAAAGCACAAAAGAAGACAAAAGTCAAATGCCTGGATCAAATTCAAGCATGACAACTCTTTAAGCAGAATAACAACAGTCATGTTTTTAGCTTAGATATGCTGGAATTAAGTTCGTTGCTAAAGAACTTGTTGAAGAATGTGCAGGTCTGCCACTTGCTCTTATCACTGTTGCCCGAGCCATGTCAAGGAAAATGTCTTGGAAAGTTTGGAATGATGCTCTTAATCAAATAAGTGATAATCATGAGTGGACAATCATAAGGGATAATTTTGATCGCTAAAATAACGACTGATTTTTCACTTCGATCACTAAATTAACGGCCGAATTAATATCGATCGCTAAATTAGCTACTGAAAATAATTCGGTCGCTATTTTAGCGATCGAAATTTAATCGATCGCTAATTTGTGATCGAATTGAAACATTGATCACTATTTAGCAACGGAAATGAAATATCAGTCGCTAAAATAGCGACCAAAATTTAATTGGGGTGCTAATTTTAGAATTGGATGACACAGGTAGAAATTTAGCGGCCCTTAACGATTGAATTTCGATTCGATCGTTAAAAATTAACGATCGAACTCGATTTTGATCATTAAAAATTAACAACTGAACTCGATTTCAGTCGCTAATTTAGCGATCGAACTCGATTTTGATCGTTAATTTTTGAATTCGATGGCACGAGAAGAAATTTAGTAGCCCTTAGCAATCGAATTTTGATTCGGTCGTTAAAAATTAACGATAGAACTCAATTTTGGTCACTAATTTTGCGATTGAACTCAATTTTGATCGTTAATTTTTGAATTGGACCTAATTTAGCGATTGAACTCAATTTTAGTCGTTAATTTTTAAATTGGACGGCACGGGTAGAAAAGTAGCGGCCCTTAGAGATCGAATTTTGATTTGATCGTTAAAAATTAGTGACCGAACTCAATTTCGATCGTTAAAAATTAACGATCGAACTCGAAATCCAAATTCGGTTGTTAAAATTAGCGATCGAATTTGAATTCGGTCGTTAAAATTAGCGACCGAATTCAAATTATGTTGCTAAATCAATTACGATGAATTTTTTTATGATTTTTTAAATCAGTCGCTAATCGGTATTATTTTTATAGTTATATTGCAAAGATTTTACAATTGAAGACACTGTAGGAGAGTGATGATGAACGAACTTGTGGTGATAAGCTGTCTAGGTTCTTGAAGAATAAGAACTGTATGCTACTTCTTGATGACATTTGGAAACATCTAGATCTGAAACTATTAAGGATGGCACACTCAGCTACAGAGCGAGGCCAGCAACAGCGGTCGCACAAAGTCGGGATGGTGCACTCAGCTACAGAGCGAGGCTAGCAACAGCAGCCGCACAAAGTCGTGGTGTTCACAACCCGCTACAAGTCAGTGTGTGTACAAATGAAAGCACAAAAGAAGACAAAAGTCAAATGCCTAAATCAAATTCAAGCATGACAACTCTTTAAGCAGAATAACAATAGTCATGTTTTTAGCTTAGATATGTTGGAATTAAGTTCGTTGCTAAAGAACTTGTTGAAGAATGTGCTGGTCTGCCACTTGCTCTTATCACTGTTGCCCGAGCCATGTCAAGGAAAATGTCTTGAAAAGTTTGGAATGATGCTCTTAATCAAATAAAGGATAATCATGAGTGGACAACCATAAGGGATAATTTCGATCGCTAAAATAACGACTGATTTTTCACTTCGATCACTAAATTAGCGGCCGAATTAATATCGATCGCTAAACTAGCAACTGAAAATAATTCGGTCGCTATTTTAGCGATCGAAATTTAATCGATCGCTAATTTGTGATCGAATTGAAACATTGATCACTATTTAGCAACGGAAATGAAATATCAGTCGCTAAAATAGCGACCGAAATTTAATTGGGGTGCTAATTTTAGAATTGAATGATATAGGTAGAAATTTAGCGGCCCTTAGCGATTGAATTTCGATTCGATCGTTAAAAATTAACGATCGAACTCGATTTCGATCATTAAAAATTAACGACTGAACTCAATTTCAGTGGCTAATTTAGCGATCGAACTCGATTTTGGTCGTTAATTTTTGAATTCGACGGCACAAAAAGAAATTAACAGCCCTTAGCAACCGAATTTTGAGCAACCGAATTAATTTTGATCACTAATTTTGCGATCGAACTCATTAAATTTTTGAATTAGACGACATAACTCAATTTTGGTCCAATCGCAATCTAACCTGTAGAAGTTTAGGGATCGAAGGCATCGCAGCTCCGGCGACGAAGAGGCTCGCCAAATCGCAATCGAAAAGAACATCCATTCGCTCGACTTCCCCGACTCCAGACTAAAGTTCTTTTCCACTGCGACATTTACTAATATATGTAGTTTTTTTATAAAAAAAAATTCTTTTCATTTGCAATATTTTTCATAATATTGATTATATAGTTTTTAATAAAGACTATTTTATTGGATGCTGAAATTGATAAAATACATATATAATATTTTTAAAAAACTCCAATAATAAAAAATTCTTTGAATGTTCAAAAAATAAATCAGATCCGAGTCAATCAAAAAAATATCGAGTTAAGGTTGTGAGTTTTTAAGTTCGGATTTAGATTGAGGGTTTTGGGGTTAGATTTGTTCGAGTCGAACTTGAGTCGGATTCGAGTTGAATCAAGTTTAGAATTTAAGAGATTTTTAAAAATTAAATTAAATTTTATTTAAAAAATTAAGATGTTTTATGTAATATTAGTATGATAATAATAAATTATTAAAATAAAAATGAAGAATTATTGATAAAGTAGTAAAAAAAAGTTTTCTTGGGTTATTCGAGTTTTTTTGGATTGGTCAAATTATACGAGTTCGGATTTGGATTTGGATTCAAGTCAAGTTAGAATTGAATTTTTTTTAATAATTTTATTATTTCAATCAAATCCATTCTGAATTGATAATCTTGGATTAGTCCAGTTGGTCCAATCCAATCACTATGAATTTAACAATTACGTTGGAGGATGAAGCTACATAATAGAAGCTACAAATAAAGCAACAACCAACACTTCTAGCAACATCCATTTCGATCACTTTGCACAAACACACATTCAAAAGGTGAAAACAAAAATAGGAAGAAAAAGCGTCTCTAGATAAAAGTCCATCATGGCATTTTGAGTGTGGATGTGCATGCTTACACTAGACTCGCCCCTCACCTATCCTCCCTATTGCAACTTGATCAACATACTCGGGCCCAGCTCAATCATCCAAACCGGACCGGGTTCCATTCACATTCTCACCGTTCCCGAAGCGGTCCGACCGACGAACGGGGGTTTGCCACATGGGCAACAACACGAAGGAGGAGATCACTAGAAAGGCTGGGGAACTAAATAACGATGCTTAACATTCCTGCATTTTAGTGTTTTTTTTTTTTTTTTTTTTTTGCATTAAACCGAGAGTGAAAGCTCAATAGAGAACAGAGCAGAGCAGAGTGTCCGTTGATCTCGCCTCACTCACTCACTTTTCAGAACACACTCACACTTTAACCTTCACTCGCGAGCTCTGCTCTGCTCTGCCCTCCATTTCATAGGACCAAGTACAAGCACTCGTGTCTCCCCTCCGTCTCCCTCCCCATCGCCATTGCCATCATGCTTCCATTCATGCTCTGCTTCTGCGCTGCTGCTGTTGCTGTTGCTGTTGCTGCCCTGTCGAGCAACAGCACCGAGCAGGATACAACGCTCTCTCTCAAGCCTCGAGTCTTCTCCATTGACAAACAAAAGCAAAAGAGCTCTTCTGCTTCCTCTCGGAGTGCATGGCTTCTTCCAAAGACTGAAACGGCTTAACAGAAGCGGGAAAGAAAAACAGTACTTTTAAAGGGAAAAAAGCAGAAGCATGGAGTGCGTTTTTATGATTTGAAGACGAAAAAAAGAAGAAAACTATCAAATCTGTTTCCATTCGGGGTGCAATGGGAAAAGCTCCAACGTCCTCCTCTCACACTCCTCCACCACCTTCACATCCGCTCTGCTCCAGCTTCTGCACTTCCGCTTGCGACCCAAATCCACCGTCGCCTCCTTCGTCACCATCTCTTCCTTCTGCGATCGGTCGTCCAACAATTTTAGATTCATCCGTCGTTTCGTCTTGCAATGTAGGAAGATTGAGCTACTTACTTTGAGATGGAAGGCAGCGGCGCGCTTCTGCTTCTGCCGCTCCCGGGCCTTGTGGTTCTGGAACCAGTAGAACACGTTCTTGCCTTGGATGCGGCCGAACCGGCTCAGCTCGGCCGTTATCTGCTCGATTTGGACCGGGTTCGGCGTCCGCAAACCGCCAGCGTACAGCGCCTCCAACAGCTTGACTTGCTCCGGCATCGGGTTCCATCGCGTCCCGCCCGGATGGACCTAAATTTAACTCAGAGTCGACCGGAATCAGACCACATGGACCGTAAGCGTCATTAAGTGAACTAAGACTACTAAACTTACTAAATTATAGCTAATTATTCAAGATTAACAAGTGATATAGTCTTCTTCAGGATGGTAACGACTTACTAGGAGTGAGTTGTCTATGTTTGTTGGAGTAGTACCAAATTCAGCAACGGGGCCGAGTGTTACACCTTGCTCTTTCGTCGTTGTAGTAGTAGAAGCTTTCTCAGAAACCCACCCCTTCCTTTTTGTTTCTTCGGCGCAACCATGAGCACTCCTTTTTGTGACTTCTCTGGTGACAGAGCCATGATACTTCTTACTGAACCATGAACTGTGGCTGCCTTTGGCACTTCAGTGCATATGATCTCCTTCATGTTTGGAGATTCGGGGTCCGTCTGATCCTCTGATGCTGCTCTCATATGGTCGACTAACTGAAGCCGGTGTTTCGATTTCACAGTGGCAGGACTGGATATGACCTTGTCGAATAGAGGTGCATCTCGTGGTGATGCCAATACTTTCAGCTGCTTTCCTAAGTTTACAATTGTTTCCTGACAAGCAGCAAGCTTTGCTGAAGCTGCAGCTATATCACAATCCTGCATGATCATAGAACAATAGCCGGAAATCAATTTGATGGTAGGACTAGATATTGTGCAGCACAGAATGAATGATAATTTGCTTACAGCGTCGATTCGCTTTTCCTCTTGCTGCAAGACGAGCTTCGGAGTTTCCTTTGGCAAAGCACTAGAATGAGCATTTCATTAGACATTTTCATTGCAAGACTTTATTCAGAATAAAGCTCGAAAATGGAAAATAGTACTCACCTTTCAATCTGAAGCTGCAAGTCAAGACATGTTGTCTCTAATTCCTCGCAGCAATTGTTTTTCTCTTCGAGTTCAACTTCAAGGGACAAGAACTTTCCGTGTGCCTCCTTCAGTTTGGCCTTCGCGGCCGCAAGCTGTGTTCCAAGATCTTCATTGATCAGTTTTTGGTTTATGATCTGGTCTTCGATATGTTCCTTGGACTCTTTTGCAGCTGCTAGTTGTAGCTGTAAATCTGAGACATTAGCTTCCAACTCCTGAAGTCGAACCATCAATGTTTCGTTCTCAGCATTCGATGTTTTCAGCATCTCCTCCAAATCTTTCCTTTTGGTCTCCATTCTCACGGCCTCGTACTTTAGTTGCTCATTTTCATCTTTCAGTTTGGTCTCTACATCATCCATTCTCGAAGAGCGAAACAGACTTTTCAATGCAGATAATGAAGGAAATTTCCTGTCATCAGTAGTAGATCCTTTAGATGGAAATATCACAGCTTTGAGCTCGTTGTAGTCGCTGTTCGATTCATTTGCCTCTGTGCATTTCCTCCCTCTTGCCTTCAAATCCAGAACATCTTCAAGTGAAAAGGAATGGCTTACGATCCAGTCGAGAGTCGAAGCTGTTTGAGCAGCAAACCGTTGAAGATCAACCTTTCTGTATAATAACTCATTACACATCGAAATGAAGTTTTGCAAAACACCAGCAAATTCAGCAGTTTCCCACAAATATGTGCGGGTGAAATATATGTTCGCCGGAGAATTTTGCTCTACGAAATCAGCTTCTCCATCTCCAGATGGCACATCTAGACCCTTTCTGATTCCCTCAACCAATTCAGTAAGTTTGCGAACCGATTCTTCAAAGTTTGAAGGAGATAATTGGGTACTGCTTTTGCTACCTGTTGCTTCCGATAAATCAAGTCCTGCACGAGAGCCTCTGGTCGTCACACATGAATTATTATCTCCAGAAACTGTTGCAGGTTTCTCCATTTCGATAGAATCATCCATCAAACTATACTCTGATACACCACCACTTCGGCATGATGAAATGGTTGGTTTTCCACTTTTGAAGTGTTCTAGTTCAGAAATTAAAGCCGAAGCCCATGATTCATTGCAGCTGACAGTATCATCGCCGGTGCCATGCTCTGAAATTGATGAAAGTGGAAGATCATATGGCTCCGAGCAAGCTTCTCTTTTGGATAATTCTTCGAGTTGTTTCTCGACCTGTGACAGCTTTGATGCAGTGTGTGCAACCATGATTTGTGATCCCTGAAGCTCATTGTTTTTCTTGGTCAATGATTCTTTGAGAATCTTGTTTTCATCTTCAGTGGTGCGTAGTCGATCAACAAGAGAAACAGCACCCTTGCTAGATAAATCATAGCAGTCGTTTAAAAGGATATCCTTCAAATGGAAATCTTCATTCGTGGAACTTGGCCTTTTCTTTCTTGTTTCTAAAGCTTCAACTTCGATTCGCATTTTAGCTAAAGCTGTTGGCCCCGGAAGTCTCTTCCTGACCATGATACGCAATCTTTGGCACTCTGTTTCTAGCTTAGCAATCTTCTTAATGTTCGCAAGGTGTTGCCTATGAGCAGCAGTCGCCGATCGATGATTGTATTCCCTTTCCTCGTTACGAATCTCAATCTCTTTCTGAAGCATGCACAGCTCGTACCTTAGAGACGCAATGAGCTTATCGGATGAATCAAGTCTACTCATCACTTCCATGAGTTTTGCTTCAAGATTGGATTTAGACTCACTTGATTCTTTGAGCATATGTTCTTTGGCCTCTATAATTCTATTCAAGTTGCCATTTTGGACAACTGACTCAGTGAGCTTCTGACTTGTATCGACTAACCTCTGCTCTAACGATCGAATCTTCTCCTGTTCTCTCGATATCTTCAAGGCGGCATTGTTGACAATGAACTGCTGATCTTCTTTAGTAACATGTAGCTGTTGCAAGCACTCTTTTAATGCATGTTCGGCGGTTCTCTTCTGAAGTAAAGCAGCATCTAGTTGTTGCTTTAAAGAAAGGGCTTCAGCTTCGGCTTTTTGCCATCCTGAAACATCGACAAAGGTACATTTGTAAATACAAAACAAATGATACATATTTATGTGAAGTTAGTGTAAATGCCAAACCTGTAATTGCCTCGTCAGATACTTTTGCTTGCTTTGCCAAAAGATCATCTTTAGAATTGGATTCAATGCAAACTGATGATAGTTTCTTCTTTAACTCTTCAAGGGATCTCTCTAAATCTAGAACCCTCTCTTTCTGAAAAAAGATTTTGTAAACTATTACAAGACTAGTAACAATGTGCCTCCTCTTGTTCGATCATAACTAGCGAGGAACAAATAAGGGAATATAGACACACAACTATTGGTGATTACAACATGTACATTGCATTAGAAGAGGGAAAATGCAAACAAAGTGGTTTCGAGTAAAAAACTTGAGATAGTTTCTTACCTCAATGTTCTTTAAAGAGGACTTCCTCTTCCAAAGCCATGCCTTGTTATCCATGATCCTAACAAGTTCGTAAAAGCATAAAGAGTTGATGATTATTTGATAACATAGCCTTTCATGTACTCGATAATAAATAGTTCGAACATGATGACGAATTGAAGACTAGACCTTAAGTGAACTCTATCCAACAACAACAGTTAAGTCTCCTATATTTTGACTCAAGCATTCCCATCTCTACAGTTTTCTTCTCATGGTGAATCGTCCGACAAATGACAAATTACAGTTAACTTAGCAAGGATTTCTTTTCACTTTACTGGAATACTTCGCGGTATGCATTCGACTTTTACTTCTATAATAACATTATGAAGATTAGTTCCTACTAGAGATTACATTTACAAATTACTCAAAACAGGCTTGGATCATGCAACCATTAGCTCACATGAAAACTTGTAGCAGGAAGGGATTAAATTGGCCTAATCTCAACTTATTCTATATCAAAAAAGAATCACACACCAATATTTCTTCTCTCCTTGAAGATCACAAGCTTTTAATTTCTCTATAACAGTTAAGGAGAACTATTTTAGGGTTCCTCATTGCTCTGAGAAGAACAAACATGGTTCCCCAAATCCATCCATGGCACATTTTCACTACAAGAAACAGCCTAAACTAAGCTTCAAACAGGTAGAGGACTAATTTAGGGCTCCTCATTGCTCTCAGAAAAACCAATCATGCTTTCCAAAATCCATGGTCGTCACCTTTTGAGCACAAGAAGCAGCCTAAACTTAGGTTTCCTCATTGCTCTGAAACACCATCCATGCTTCACAAACCCATGCCTAAAGTAAGCTCCAAGCATGAAGGAGACTAGGAAGAACCAAATAAGCTTCCCAAAATCCAAGCATGTCACCTTTATCAGTACAAGAAACAACCTAAGCAATCCCTAGCAATGGCATCATCACTATCAAGAAGAACATGGTGAAAAGATTCAAAAATAAGACAAGCATTACAGGTTACAGCACCAAGAAAGCAAGACAGTAAGAACTGGTGAAAATATATACTTTGTGTTGAAAGAGAAGCAAGAGGAAGAGATTGATGATGAGTTTGCCGAGTCCAGTTCAAGGCAGGAGCTCCATTTTTCAGCACGAGAGAAGAGGAGCAAAAGATGGCCGGCATCCAGTAACAGTACCACAACTGCTTGCACAGGCACAGGGAGGAAGAAGAAGGCAAGGTATATTATATACTCCTTATCTCTAATCTTAGATTAATGTCATCTTAATTTAATTTATGAGGAAAAAAAAAGTATAATTTTGTCTGTTCGATGCGAGTGGATGATGATGACACACAGCTGCAAGAATTTGTTGTGAAAGCTGAGTCCGCCATGAATGCTGACACCTTTTGGCTTCAGTGCTTTTTTTTTTCTTTTCCCCTTTATTTATATATTTATTGTATATTTTATTTTATTTTATTTTATTAGGTTTACTTTAATGAGGAGATCTAGCGAAGTGTCGGCCCCGCTGTATCCAACGTTCGACGTAGGATCTGCTGTCTCAGATGAGGCAGCGAACAGAGTCGCAACGGTTTTGATTGCTTCGGAGTCGTGGGCCCCGCCAAGTGCCAACTTGGCGTCGGACCGTTGTTCGACACGCGAAAAAGCGAGGAATGGCTTCTCATATTTGTTGACAGAGATGGGCCCCAGCGCACGAGGCAGCGACCTGGCGTGAAGTTCGAAAATGGGACCCGCAGATATGGCCAATACAAAGGGCGGTGTTTCCTGATTGGTAGAGGGATGGAAACAAATGAGCAGTTACTCAGAGTGGCCCTTGATGTTTAGAAATTTGTCGAGGCAAACATCTTTTGTTCTTTATTTTGTTAAAAATATCATATTAAATTTATAGGTAGTTATTTGTGAAAAATAATACCCAAAAGAACTTTTATTGAAACATACATGAGCAAATTTGTCCGAAGCATGATTGATTCTTCCATGTTACTCTTTGCCTCATGATTGACCTTAAGATGTGATGAATGAGATGTCGTTTCTTTTGTAACATAATCATGCCATACTACTTATAAAAAATTATCATGTATATTGATGGGCTTCATCAATATAAAACATGAGACCAGAGAGGTGGCCCTCGGACAAGATTGAGTTTAAAGCTGTTAAATGGACTAACCCACGGTAAAACAGATCAACCTATTAAAGATTCATTATATGACGGAGTGGGACGAGGTGGGCCGACTCACCAATTTAACGGATTAAAAAATCTCTAACATAACCCAACTCAAGACGGGTTGCCAGTTAGACGGACCAATTCACATATCTATTAAAAATATTAAAAATTTTAAATTTTGATTACAGTTTAATTGATTAAGTTAAAATTATTAAGTTTAATTATAATTTAGACGGATCAAGTCCACTAATTCATTTAGTTTTTTACTTGAATTTTAAAATTTAAAATAAATAAATAAACTTTCTCAATCCGCGAGCCAACTCAAGCCCGCTGTGAACCAACTCACATGGATCGTGGGCCTAGGCGAGTCAATCCATCTGAACTCATCTTAAAATAGATTGATAAAATATCAACTCAATCCGCCTAAATTGCTTGACGGGGCAGGTCAACTCAGAGGGTTCAATCCAAATTGACAACTATAATTGAGTTAACTACTGCAGAGTAGATATTGTTATAATGGATAAAAGTCAAATTTCGATGAAGTTGAGAAATTACCCTCCCTCACAGTGGGCTACTACAACATTTATCTTCTCATAAATAGTCGTAGAGAATGACTGTGCAATTTCTCGATTTACCTCCTCATAAATGGTCGTGGGGGACGATCGTGTATGACTGTTGGGATGTTGGATTCCATATTTTACTACAATGAGACCATAGAGATGGATTTTAAATAAGTAGAGCTGTCAAACAAATCAACCTATGACAGGGTGGACCGACCTACTAAAAACCTGTCATATAACGGGGTGGGGCAGGCCGACCCACCAATTTGACGGATTGAAAAATCTTCAACCCAATCCAACTCAAAGTGGATTGTGGATTAGGCGGATCAACCCACGGACCTATCAAAAAATATTAAAATTATTAAAAATTTTAAGTTGGATTATAGTTTAAAATGGTTAAATTGAAATTTTTAAGTTTAAATTATGATTTAGACAGATCAAGCCTACTAATCCATTAAGGTTTTTACTTTAATTTTAAATTTTTTTAAAAAATAAACTTTTGCAATCGACGAACCAACTCAAGTCCGCCGCAGGTTAACCCACGAGGCTCGTGGGCCTATGCAGATCAATCCATCTGAATTCATCTTAATAGATTGATAAAATTTTAATTCAATCTGTTTGATGGAGCGGACTAATCTAACGGGCCCAATTAAATTGACGACTATGCCGAGTCATCCAACTGCTTGACTTGTCATTCTTCAACTTGGCTATTGATTACTCTAATTTGACCGAATTGTCTCTACTGCTCCGACCCAATTAAGTGTCTTAAACACTCATGACTTGATTGATGGCCGGAGCACTCTTGATTCAAATTGGTGCTCGAAGCTCTCCAGCCCAATTATTTTATCAATTCAGTTTTAGATGGATTCAGGTGGATCAATCTGTCTAAGCTCGCGATCAGCATGGGATGGTTCGTAGTGGGCTTAGGTTGGTTCGGGGGTTGAAAAAAAAATTTCTTCAAAATTTAAATTTAAAATAGAAAATTCGATGGATTAGCGGATTTGATCCTTCTAAATCGCAATTCAAAACTTACAAATTTCAACTTGACTCATTTTAATTGTAATCCAAATTTAAAATTTTTAATATATTCTATAATTTTTTATTTTTTGATAGGCTCGTGGGTTGGGCGACGTAATCCGAACTCGCCTTAGATTGGAGATTTTCTAACCCATCAAGTTGACGGGTTGAGCCGTCATGTTATATGCCGGGTTGACTCACCCTAGGTTGATCCGTTTAACAACTCTATTCTTGAATTTACTTGGTACACAGAATATGAACTTGGACCGCCCACCTCAGGATTAGTCGATGTAAACTGAATATTTGATATTAAAAAAGCATAGAATGATAAAGCCCCTAAGCACAACACAAGTGGCAAGGCATGAATGACACAAACAGGAACATCTAAAGTTAATTTCCAACAAGGACATTTGTCTAATGTGATTGATTTTCAAAAAGTCCGACAATGAGTGTCAGACTACTTTGTTCTTTCTGAATTTACTTTAGTGATTAATGAAAAACTTCTATAGGATCGGATCGATCACCTCTATGATTCGGTTCGAAAAATTAAATACTTAGACTTAAAAAAATATAGAATGATAAAACTTTCAAGGTGTCCTTGCAATGTATGGCGTCGAGCCATTATTTCTTCACCAATTTTGCATGGCATTCCCAAAATTTACTAAGTTAATAAATAAAAAAAGAATTTAGAACTCAAATC
>NW_027430509.1:0-24501 GCF_044706935.1 Curcuma longa | reverse complement strand
TTGAGCTTGTGAACCAAATAGAAATTAAGTGCAAGCCAAATGTGCCAAAGCAAGTAAACAATGTATCAAGTTTGAATTTTAGAAGCCATGTGAATTGTAGTGGTTCCAATTTATTGAAGCTACTATGTTGTGAATCTAGAAAGGGTTTTAAGAAATGTCATTTGTGCACAAATAAAGTGGAATCAAAGCTGAATCAGGTCTAAACTCAAGCTGAAAATAGTGAAGTGCAGAATGAAAAACCTGTTCAGTGCCAAATTTGGTTCAGCCCAACCTGAAATTTTGAAGCCTGGTGGATCTGTTCTGAAGAGCAGGTACTGAAGTGACCTTGCTATGAATCTGTTAAGTGTTGCAAGAAATGTCAATTGGGTACAAATGAGGAGAAATAAAAGCTCAGAAAAAAAAAAGAAGAGAAAACAGTTTGAAAAGAAAAAAATGATGAGGTTGTGAAGAATGGAGTGATCTTGCTTGGAAAGCTGCAATAAATCTGTTGAAACTCATTGGAAGAAGTAGGATTGGAAGTGCAAGAACTATGGATACAAATCAGAAAAAAAAGAAAAGAAAAGCAAACAGAATTAAAAGAGAGTAAAATTCAGAATTTCAAATAGAGTTTGTATCAAGTGTTCAAGTTGAGTTTCAAGATTCTGATCGGTTGATGAACCGCAACAAAACCTACTTCATTTCAGTCAATTCCCAAACAACAAATTCAGATGTCAAGTTGTTCAAGATGCTGCTGCAACAGAAAAGGAAAAATCGAAGAAAAACAGTAAAGAAAAAGAGAAAAACAGAAATGCAGTTTTAATTTTTCAGCTTGTGTTCTTACAATTTTTGAGCTACTGATCTGAGCTCGAATTGCATAGAAATTTGCATGGATAATAGCATCATCAATCAAGCTTCATTGTGCAAAAAGAATGGAAGCAAAAGAGCAAGAAACAAGAGAGAAAAGCAAGATTTCGTTTTGAGAAAAAACAGTTTTCAGCTTTGATTTTCAGCCATGTTCTCTAATTTTGCTGCTACTAATCCGAATCTGGATTTCACGAAAATTTTGCATGGATATTAGTGTTATCAATCAAGCTTCATGATGCAAAAAGAATGGAAGCAAAAGAGCAAGAAACAAGAGAGAACAAGCCAAATTTCAGATTCAATTTCAGTAATTTTCAGATTTAAACGCGCAATGATACATTGAATTTGCGGATTCATGTGAACTGAATTTTGGGTTCTGATGATTGGATGCTATTTCTTATCTATTGTGTAATCTAGATGTGGAAGAATTGGGCTTGATTCAAAGAAGAAATGCAAAATGGCACAATTGGGTGAGAATTGGGCTCTGATTGTTCTTTCCACTGTGCCAACGAAGACGAAGGAAGAAAAGCGATAAGTGTGGACGGCTATTCACACCCCCCTCTCTAGCCGGTGTCTAAGAGATCCAACAAGTGGTATCAGAGCAAGGCTGCTCTGTCATCTGGATTAACACCCAACGAGCAACATCAAATGGCTATGAAGGAGGGATTCAGCACAACAAGACCTCCGTTCTTCGACGGATCAGATTTCCAATATTGGAGGAGCCGCATGGAGTATTATTTGAAGACCGACATCTCCATGTGGTTTTCAGTAAAGGAGGGATTCATTCCTCCGAAGGATAAAGAAGGCAAGGAGCTTGACTCTTCGAGGTGGACAGCAGATCAAATACGAAGGAGTCAAGCTGATGCTAAAGCAGTGGTCACCCTTCAATGCGGGCTTAACAGAGACCAACTCACCAAAGTTGGTCCATTCACAAGCGCGAAGGATCTGTGGGACAAGCTGATCGAGCTGAACGAGGGTAACCAGGACTCTCGTGTAGCAAAGAGGGACTTGTTCCTGAACCAGCTGCAGAATCTTACGATGAAGGAAGGGGAGACCGTGAGCGAGCTTCACGGAAGATTCAAGGAAATCATCAACGGTCTCCACTCCGTTGATGAGCACATCGAAAACCGTGATCTCGTCAGGTATGCGCTTAAAGCCTTTCCGAGGAACACCTTATGGTCATCCATGGTGGATGCGTATAAGGTGTCCAAGGATTTATCTGCAGTAAAATTAGATGAATTTTTCTGTGAAATGGAATTGCACGAGCTTGCTATCAAAAGTCAAAAGGAGAAAGGTATAGCTCTGTGTGCAGATGAAAAGAGGAAGGAGAAGAAGAAGAAGAAGAAGAGGGCACTGAAAGCTGCGAGGGATGAGTCCTCATCAAGCTCATCGGAGGAAAGCACACACGACTTCGCTTTCGTGGCGCAAGTACATTCAAACTCCGAGAGCTCCAGTAGTGAGGAATCAAGCTCGACTTCATCATCTTCAGATGATGAAGAGGTAACATCAGTTAAATTGCAGAACTGTTATAAAACAATTTCATATCTTTCTACCATGCTTAAAAAGTCTAAAAATAATGTTAAATCTTTGAAGCATGAAGTAGAAAATTTAAGATCTATTAGAATGAATAAGACTGATAACCCTCGATTAGAGGTTCTTGAAAATGAAAATGAATCATTAAAGAACCAAGTAGGAGATCTCAAGCAGTTGCTTGAGAAATTTTCAACAAGCTCCAAAACCTTAGATATGATATTGAACTCCCAAAGGGGAGTATATAACAAGGCTGGATTGGGATATCAATCTCAACTCAAAGGAGCTAGTTTTCAATCCTTAGTGTCCAGATTTCATGATAAATCATATACGACTAGGACACTTGTAGTTAAGAAGGGTGTGACTAAGGCATGAGTGCCAAAGTCATGCATTGTTGATGCAGTAGGACCCAAACTGTGGGTGCCTAAAGCATCTATCTTCCGCGTCTAGTCGGCATCGGCTAAGGGGGAGCTTCCATCAACTTGAATGGTTGAAAGTGGATGCTCCGAGTATATGATCGGGAATGGGTACTAAATGATGAGATAATAGAAAATAATTCTCTGATCATTAAGGACCTTGATAGCGGGGTTTAGTCTACAAGTATGGTTGGTGATCTATCACCGACTCATCTTAAAACCCTGAGCCACCTTTCTACCGACATATCTTTCGGCTCAGTGATGACTTAGGTTTTTTACGATTTAAATCGATTCAATTTTGGGCTTTTATATGAAAATAAATTATGAAATGGATCGATTTGATCTTAATTGTCCTATATTGCATAATCTGAGGTTTGATTCTAATTTTCATGATTTTATGGCAATTTTTAGCATTAATTTGATTTTTATTGATTTTAGGGTTAAATCGGACCCGACTCGAGCTAAACCGTGGTCAACTCAAGTCAAATTGCCAAACCGATCAAGCCAACATGGAGGACATGACTCAGATCGAGCCTGATCAAAATTTCAGAATTTTTCAAGAACCCTAGACTGCCCTAAAGCCTTAGATCAGCTTTGACCGTCGGATTCAAAAATCAAGGGCCAGGATGCGTTGATTAATCAAGCCTATAAAAACCCGAACTAAGCAAATGAACAGTAGCCGCCCCGTTACTGTGCTTCGTCGTCCCGAGAGCTTCCCTCTGCTCGGCGACGTACTGCTACGGGCGGTTCCATCCGGCCAAACCTAACCCATTGTGAAGCTTGATCCTAGAGGAGTCTTTAGCCGGTTGATTGGGTGAATTCCAGCAGCTGGACGAGGCGCAAAGGAGAGGGTTTCTCCGGCGAGCAGCGATCCTGTTTTTGTTTATTCCGGCAATCCACGACGAAGTCCGGCGCCACGATCATTTAGAGGGGTTCTCTGAGGATTCGTGAGCACTCGTTAATCATCTTCAAGACAATCGGAGCAAAACCAAAGCATGGAATCCAGTTTTTGCAGCGCAATGAGGCTCGCACAGCACCCTGTTCACGCCGGATGAAAGTTTCTTCGGCTGTTCATGGTTCGGGCACGCGAGCAAACTACTCAACGACCGAGTTAAAGCTTCCAAGGAGCCATTGAAGCCACATTTGTTACGATGTCACGAGTTTCTGCTTTGTTTGATTTGCTCTTCGGGAAGTCTGATTTGTTTCTGCATGTCTGAAAATTCCCAGTTTCTGCAACTCCCGTTTCTGATGGCTTTGTTTGAGAATTTTGAATGCTGCTGTGACTTGGAGAATGTTGGCATTAGGATAATGTTTAGTTGTGTTTGAATTTAGATTGGCTTTAGGAATTGTTTAGCTTGGTTTTGCAATTCGTTTAAACTGAATTTCTGATTTCGTTTCCAGAACCCCACTGTGCCGTGCCAAATGACATTGTTTGTGCCAAAATGTGTTATAGTTAGTAGCTAGGTTTGAAGGTTTGGGATTTAGTTAGCTAGTTTCTACGATTTCAATTGAATTGCTTCATTTTGCTTGCATCATTAGCATAGAAATCCATTTAGATTGCATTTAGGTTGAAGTTTCTTGTTTAATCAGTTAGGTTTAGGTTTCTCATAGTTTTAGTTTGTTTTTGCATTTCGATTAGGAAGTAATTGATTCAAATTGCATCTCATTAAACAATTGCATTTTCCATTTACTTGCCAATTTTAATTTGCATTCACATCTTCATTTGAAAAATACCATAACCCCCATTTTATATAGAAAACCCAAAAATACGACTTGAAAGCTCGATTCAAACAATTTGTCTACTAGTCCTTGGAAAAACACGACTCGAGGCCCCTATACTTCATTTATTTGCAATTATCGTGGGTTTTCGATAAAATCTATAAATTCTAATTTGCAACCCTACCTCGTGACACATTGCAAATCTAGGGTTGTCAAATTTTGGCGCCGTTCCCATCCAAATCTTCCAATTTCATCGTGTTCTCTGATCCTCGAGGAAGCCGGAACCAATTCATTGGGCAGCAATCGGCGGCTGGAAGCTCGACGCCGGAGAGGGTCTCATCGGCGCAGCACTCCCCGGATTTCTGAAATTCCGGTGAGTTACGGCGTCTTCAGCAACCAGAATCGGAGGAGGGGTTCTCCGAAGGTTCTGGAGCAAGCTTGAGGGGTTGGAAACTTCACCGATGCGAGGAAAGGAGAACTATTTCAGTTTGCAGCTTCAAACTTCACCGGCGCCCAGCTCTGGTCCTGGGAAAGGGTTTTTCTCCGGATTTTCGGAGCTGTGGACGCAGGCAAGAGCTCATTGGATTGTATTCGAGCTTCTAAAAGGGTTTCCGATGAGGAGGGTCTCCAATTCGTCTCTCGTTTGACACCGAGATGAGAAAACAAGAAGAAAGGGGAGGATGTGGAAGAGTTGTTTTGTTACGGCATTTCTGAATTTTGTTTTGTTTCTGTTCTTGTTCAAATCTGTTAAGATCTTTCAATTTCGTGTTGTTTAGGTAACAAATCATGTTGTGTAGTTTTTAGACATACCTGCATTTCATTCTGTTAAGTACATTTGATGTCCTGATTTTTTGATTCTAGGATAGGATTCTGATACTCTAAGATTTTCAGGTTTCTGCCATGGTTACTATTCCGTGCCAATGTTTATCAGTTTGTTGGTTGATTAGTTGTAGGAATTAGAGTTTTGAAGCATTGCATTGCATGTTAGGTTTTCTTGGTTGAGATTTCATTTGAAACTTACTGTAGCGTGCCAACAACCCATTGTTTTGTGCCAACTTCATGCCATTTGATAGGTTTGCTAGATTTACAATTTGGTTTAAGCATTTATGGTTTCAATAGTTCAGTTTTTAATTGTTAGATTCAACTCCACTTGAATTTAGATTTCATTTGATTAACTTAGTTTCATGTAGCTTGTATTAGGATTAGCTAGGTTCAATAGTTTCATTCTTGATTAGTGAGTTGCATTTTCTTACCTACTTGTTAATTTTGAATTGCATTTTATTTCAAAAACCCCAACAACCCCCATTCATATGTGAAAACCCAAAAACACGACACGATAAGCTCAATTCATTTAATCTTCTACTAGTCCTTGGAAAAGCACGACTCGAGGCCCCTATACTGCATTTGTTTGTATTTATCGTGGGTTTTCGATAAAATCTAAAAATTCTAATTTGAAGCCCTATCGTGACACCTAGTTAAGGGCTTTTCAAATTTTGGCGCCGTTGACTCCTGAGGATTGGATACTATTTCTTAAAAGAAAGCAAGAAGAAAAGGGCAAGGGTTCATTGATTAACATTTAACTATACTCATGTCTACCATTTTCACTCACTTCCCTAATTGAATTTCTTTTCTCTTAGATTTTCATTTCTAAATTCCTATCTCATTTGTTTCAGTTCATGATCTCTTTACATTTTCAATAAGCCTAGTATATGTGGATTCCAAATTATGAATGGTAGTGGAGAGTAGAAAACAAGCAAGCCTATGGAAATGCATGAAACCTAAGTTGCTTGAGTGAGCTCCACTCTACATTGATCATGACTTAGCATTTAGGATGAGAGCCACTGATTTATCTATTGAAAACAACCTCGTGAGATTCAGTGTGATGCATTTTTCTCAATTAGTCAAGAAGGGTGAAACTTACTATGCGGTTAACCAAATACAAGTCTAATCCATGGATTTAAGCTTTTGAGACTTTACAAGCTTAGATAATTTTCTTTTAATTGTTTCTAATCATGATTGAGGATGATCTAGGGGGGTACAATCCTAGTTTATTTTATTGACTTGAGCGGGACGCTCAAGGGTAAGTGTGGGGGAATTTGATGACTTAGGGTTTTTACGATTTAAATCGATTCAATTTTGGGCTTTTATATGAAAATAAATTATGAAATGGATCGATTTGATCTTAATTGTCCTATATTGCATAATCTGAGGTTTGATTCTAATTTTCATGATTTTATGGCAATTTTTAGCATTAATTTGATTTTTATTGATTTTAGGGTTAAATCGGACCCGACTCGAGCTAAACCGTGGTCAACTCAAGTCAAATTGCCAAACCGATCAAGCCAACATGGAGGACATGACTCAGATCGAGCCTGATCAAAATTTCAGAATTTTTCAAGAACCCTAGACTGCCCTAGAGCCTAGATCAAGTCTCAGCCGTTGGATTTAAAATGGAAGGTCCAGATCGCTTGATTAATCAAAAGTATATAAACCTCAACCTTCGGTAATGAACAGTGAGCCGCCCGATACTGTGCTTCGTCCCGGGAAGCTTGTTCTGCTCGCGACGTACGCGTAGAGGAGCTCCCGTCCACCCAAACTTCTTCCATCGCGTTCCTTGGTCCAAGAGGAGGTGGAATCCGGCCGATTGGGTATAATCCGGCAGCTGGAGTTGAGCGGCGGAGAGGGTTTCTTCGCCGGCCGAAACTTCTGTTTTCTGCGTTTTCCGGCCGTTCACGGCACAATCAGACGCCACGACTCCGCTGAGGGGTTCTCTGAGGAGCGTGGAGAGCTTCCATATCACTATCAATCTGATCGGAGCACGAAGAATTCAGAAACTCCAGTTTGCATCTTAAATCTCGCTGCGCGGCACTCTGTTCTTGGCTGGGAAGGGTTTTTCCGGCCGATAGCGTGTTGCTGGCAACGAGCAAGCCACACGACGACGGATTTCCAGCAACGAATGGACTCAAAAGCTGATTGACAACCAGCCTAAAGGAATTCGATGGAGAAGAAAAGGATGGATGCGTTTTGATTTCTGCATTACAGTTTCTGCATTTTTTCTGATAGCTTCTTCTGATTTCGGCACCTTCTGATTTTCTGTATTCATTTCTTAAACTTCTAGTCGTTAAGTTTTTGTCAATTCCCTTTTGAGCAATTTGTTAACTTAGGTTATGTAGTTAATGGTTAGTTTTGGTTTGAATTTGGATTTGGTATTGTCTGATTACAGTTACTGAGAACTTGGGTTTTGCTTCACACTGTTTCGTGCCAGATTGCTATGTTCCGTGCCAAGTTTGATTCCATGTATCAGTTAGATCGGTTAGTTTGGCTTAGTTAGTGATCTTGATATTAGTCAAGTGGAATTTAATAGTTAGATTAAATAATTGCTTTGCAAATTGTATTTGTTTCCTTAAAACTCAAATTGTCACCGTAGCCTAGTTGTTGCTTCTTTTCATGTTTTAGCTTTTAGGTTGTATTTGAATTGATTTGCATTCCTAAGTTGGTTCATACCTAGTTTTTGTCTATATTTTAGAGTGGGAAAACTTGCATTCTTCATTCCATTTTCATTTACAATTCATTGAAAGCATTTACATTTCAAAACAAAACCCCCATTTCATACGTGAAAACCCAAAAACACGACACACGATAAGCTCAATTAATTCGATTTTCTACTAGTCCTTGGAAAAACACGACTCGAGGCCCCTATACTTCATTTGCTTGAATTCATCGTGGGTTTTCGATAAAATCTATAAATTCTAATTTGAAGCCCTATCGTGACACCTAGTTTAGGGCTTTTCACTATTTGCAGTAGGTATATGTGCTAGGTACCAAGCAAATGCTAAAGAATCACATTTAACCGCAGTTAAAAGAATACTAAGATATATCAAAGGAACCTTAACTGTGGGAATGTGGTACCCTAGGAATAACAACTTTGACTTAGTTGGATATTCAGATTCAGATTATGCCGGTTGTAAACTAGACCGCAAAAGTACAAGCGGTGGATGCCAGTTCTTGGGTCCTTGTCTAGTTAGCTGGTGTAGTAGAAAGCAACACTGTGTTGCACTGTCTACAACTGAAGCTGAATACATTGCCTTAGGTGAATGTGTTGCACAACTCCTTTGGATGATGCACACATTACCGAGTTTAGTATACTTAGAAGAAAACTAGGCTTATGTTTAGTAGAGTAGGAAAAAGAAATTTGTTTTCAAAAATTCATGCTTTTCAAATCTATTATTAGTATATTTCAAAATGTTTTCAAAGTTATTAAGTATATTTTAAAAATAATTTTTTTAAGCTTTATTTTCAAAAATAAGCAAATGGAGATTTTGCCTTAGACTAGATGCAAACCCCCTAGAAAGCATGTACCTATAGATCTAGGTGGACATCTCACAAAGCACACTAGATACCTTGTTTGTGATTGCAAAAACTTAGAACGGTGTGAGATGTATAGGCCTCTAGTCTAAGCTAAACAGATGCTTTAAGTCAGTGCATCAAACCAAAAAGCTTAGACTCTAATTTCAATTGATCAAGTTAAGTGTCCCAAAATAAAAAGACAATCTTTTAAGTTGGGATCAAACACTTATACTTGGCTAACTGGGTCAAGCTACTACTTTCTAGTAGATAGCTAAAACCTAAGTTGGACACGCGCCCCAAAGGAACATTTTTTTTGTCTAACTATATTTATTATTTAGCTTGGACTCAACCCAATAGAACCTAATATTTTTTGATTATGTCAAAGGGGGAGAGAATTGAGGTTCAAGTTAATCAAAGGATTTTCCAAGTTAAAATTTTTTAAAAATTTTTAAAGTTAAGTTTTTTTTCAAAAAATTTTTCAAGTTAAAATCTTTGGACAAAAGTTTGTTCTGAAAAGAGAGAAAGCATAAGTTACTTGAAAAAGGGGGAGTAAAGGATTCAGGGGGAGTAACACACATGCATGCATTGAATTTCAATACTTAGCTTATTTATGCAGAATTGTTATACTTGCTTTAAAGTTGTGATTTTGTAACTTAACTTGAAACCTTAAGTTGCCATAATCAAAAAGGGGGAGATTGTTAGTGCAGGAAGCACTAGCAGATCAAACCTGAGTTTTGATTATGGAACTAGGATCAAGTTAAGTATGTGGTTTGGCTAACCAGGCTGAATTGAGTGTGCAGAAAACAGGTTAAGTCCTAGTGCTGCTAGGCATGAAGACTTGGCAGAGTCAAAGTGCACCAGGCAGAAGTCTGGACTTGGTCAGGAGGACCAAGTTGCAGAAGGACTGGACTTGGTCAGGAGGACCAAGTTGCAGTAGAAGAATGGACTGATCAGGAGGATCAGTTGCGTTCAAGTCCTGGGGGGCAACGACAGAGCCGAGCAAAAGTCCAACGGGTCAGGAGGACTTGGTTGGCATCAGGTAAATTCTCCCGAGGGGAGTGGGTGAGGACGCGTTCCTACGAGGAACAGTAGGCGCCGGTCTAACCCAGGATCTCACCGGAGATCCGAAGTTAAGACTCGAAGTTGGTTCGGTGAACCGACTTGCTCCTTTACATGTTATATTTGAGCTAACTTGTTGTGCAGGAAGGAAAAGCCCGACGAAAGCTAACTCCGGACGAAAAACTTGATTTTTCGGGTCTGGAGTCGACCCAGATGGACTCTGGAGTCGACTCCAGCCGAATCAGCACGAATCCGGAAGTCAGCGCGTCGAGGTCTCCGCCAGATCAGCCTGGAGTCGACCCAGGTGAGCTTCTGAGTCGACTCAGGTCAAAAAGTTATCGCCGCTGCCGCCACCGCGACTGGAGTCGACCCAGAACGGGATCAGAGTCGACTCAGGAGGGATAAGCGACGAAAGCTGATTAAGTTTTATCTGCCACGTCGGCTGGAGTCGACCCAGATCGCTATCTGAGTCGACCCAGGTCGGCTATATAAGCCCTCCGCGAGCAGCAGCCGAGAGCAATTCAATTCCAACGCTTCCAAACTCCGTTCCCGCGACTCCCGAGCCTTCCAACTTCGACGTCGGTGCTGTGCCTGCCTCAAGCAACTGTTCTTGACACCGAGACGCCGAATTCAACTTCCGGGGAGCGAACGTTTGGTAACAAAACTTTATTTGTACTTCAATTTATATTAATATTGTAATCGGTTTTGTAATCGAATTTTTGATACACTTGCTGCCGGAAAGGGGCAAGTGAGTTAGTGGATTGCCCAACGTAAACGGTCAAGGACCGTGGGCCTTGGAGTAGCAGCGTTGCGCTGTGAACCAAGTAAAAACAAACTGTGTCAATCTTTACTTTACTGCACTTCTGTTTCTGCTTCCGCACTCGTTGTTTTTATTCGCTTCCGCTTTCGCACTCGAGTTTCTACGAAAAATCGAAAAGCGTGCAAACACGCTATTCACCCCCCCTCTAGCGTGTTTTCGATCCTACAAATTTCACTAATTTTTGAAACTCGTACAATTACTTATGCATTTTTCAATTTCGTCTCTGATAACTGAAATCCAGTTTATCAGTCGACTGTTTCAGATTGCAGTCGACTTCTGAGTCGACTGATAAATTATGAGTCGACTGATATTTCTGATTTCAGCATATACTGAGAATTTAAGGTACTCTTTTCCCTCCGAAACGATTGTTGGTGCAATGCTAAAGGGGGATAAACAATTTTCAGGAGATTTTTACACTACTTAGCCTATGGAATAACTTTTTGATCTTTGACAAAAAGGGGGAGAAATATGAATGTTTAAGTTAGGGAGAAGTTAGGAAGAACTATGAAGGTTTAAGAGAGAAACAAATGTTTTCATGCCTATTCATGTTATTCATGTTTAATCATGCTTAAATCATGCTATTCATGCTTATCATATTTTATGATGCTCTTAATACTCTGATATCATGTGATTCATGCTTTATTTATCAAATATTAATCACATGCTATGCTTTATATGGTTTAAAGACCTAACTTAAACAAGGTTTTGCCAAACATCAAAAAGGGGGAGATTGTTGGTGCAATCTTTGCCCCAAGTGCATTGAGTTTCAATGTTTGGCTAAACCATGTTTAAAGTTAGGCAATACTTGTGATCTAACATGTGTGATGCAAGTTTGCAGGAAAGTCCAAGCGTGGTCTTGGCAAAGGAAAGTCCAAGTGGGAAGTCTTGGCAAAGGAAAGTCCAAGGGGGTCTTGGCAAAGGAAAAGTCCAAGTGGGAAGTCTTGGCAAGGAAAAGTCCAAGTGGGAAGTCTTGGCAAGGAAAAGTCCAAGTGGGAAGTCTTGGCAAGGAAAAGTCCAAGTGGGAAGTCTTGGCAAGGAAAAGTCCAAGTGGGTAGTCTTGGCAAGGAAAAGTCCAAGTGGGTAGTCTTGGCAAGGACTTGACATGACGAAGCTGATGGAAGCATCTCAGGCTAGTGCGAGGATGATGGAGCATCCAGGGAAGGCACGAGGCTATGGGAGGTGTTTGAAGGCCGAGGTCTAGGTCAAGAGAAGCTGAAATGGGATTTTTCAGCTTCACCAGTCGACTGGCCCTGCCAGCAGTCGACTGCTCATAAATCAGACGCACACAGAAAAATCAGTCGAGCCAGAGGAAGACAGGAGTCGACTGGGCAGTCGACTGGTGTATGGTGAGTCGACTGATGCCAGTCGACTGGTCTTGGAACAGTCGACTGATATTTGAACGTTGGAGAAAATTGGCAAGCATTTAATGCGCTTTAATGCGAGATTCTGTTGCCGATTGAAGGCATCAGTCGACTGGCCCTGCCAGCAGTCGACTGATGTTGAAGAATTATAAAAGAAGCCTGCACGAGATCAACTCAAGAATTCTGCCATTCTTTTATTCTTTAGTGCTTCTTTTGAGAACGTGTTGTTCTCTGATTCTTTGCTTTCTTCCTCTCCTCTTAAACATTATTTCATATCATTCTTGAGGAGATCGAAAGAGTTGTAAAGGTTTCTCCGCCTTCGAGGTTTTCGAGAAGGAGAAGATTCATAGTGCAGCGGGTGTGTGCGTGCGTGTGGATCCTTGGATTAGTCACCTCTGCGGAGGTGGATACCAAGTAAACAAACCGGGTTAGCGTTGATCTATTATTTTCTCTATTATATTTTGCTTCCGCTAACACTCTTGCAGAGAAACAATCAAAGAAGAATCGAAAAATGCTATTCACCCCCCTCTAGCGAACCAACCGATCCTAACATGATACATAAATCACTCTTCTAGTGGTACTTAACCATTTTCCTGGATTTATTATGTCTTGCTATTTACCCAGATTAAATAATATTTATTTACATCAATATGAACATCTCTAATCCCTCAGTTTGACTATCATGTCAAGAGCATGTTCCATATCTACAATATTCACAATCATTTCGATACATAACAGAAATGGGTCGACCAGTGAATATTCTCAAAGTGATGTAAATATATTTAACCTTTCTTTTTAGCTTGAATCCATTCATTTTAATCAGTTGCTTTCCTAGTCATGTTCCATAGACCGAATCATCCATAGTCATAGGTTTACATGCTAAAGTAGTAAACCCTGATTAAAATTTCAAGTAAACAGCTAAATAGTCACTTAAGGTAAATGTTGAGATCAACATATAATCTCATAGGGCTCACATAGTAGAGAAGCAGGGATCCATTCTCCTACTACCCTTATTGTCGTCTTAGCACATGTGGTATGAATCACATGCTACGATGTTATTTTCTTTACGAAAAAGAATGCATATTTTTCTCAAATCAACATCGTACAGATTTTGATCAAGACATTCCCAATGTTTAATCCTGAATCCAACACATGAATTCTTATCTGGCTACAAACAGGTTTAGTAAATGGTGGGATCATTTACTTCGATCATCAAACTTTAAATGATCTCATCTTGATTCACTTATCAAGGCGACCCCAGCTTATAGTAATGTAACAATTTTACAGCTACATAAGCCAACAGCTGCATAAGCTGAACTATAAGCACCGATCTTACCTCTATTCATACATAACAAATAGAGATGATTGTCCATGTGAGAGGACCAATCACTACCTGCCAACATGCTCACCGAGATCTTATCTCAAGAATGTAACTCTTCACATACACTGAATAGATTATGACATTTTATGCAATCAAATTTCAATATCTGATTGTCAACAATGTTACATTCTACGAAGTCCCATAGACTTTACATGTTCATTGAATGACTCTCTAGTCATTGGCTTAGTAAAAGGATCTGCAAGCATAACTCTCGTAGGGATATACTCAAGAATCACCTTCTTTTTAGCAATAATATCCCTTACAAAATTATATTTGATAGCTATATGCTTGCCCTTGCTGTGATATTTGGGATCCTTTGAAAAAGCTATAGCAGCTTGACTGTCACAATAGACAGTAACTGGACTCCCACTGTCTTCAGCAATCTTCAGATGCTTTAGGAACCTTCTCAACCAGACTGCTTCTTGCACAGCAGCTGAACATGCCACATATTCAGCTTCCATAGTTGACAAGGCTACACAAGCCTATTTCTTGCTGTTCCAGGAGATGGCGCCACCATTCAGCAAGAACGCATAGCCTGATGTGGATTTTCTATCATCCAGGTCCCCAGCCCAATCTGCATCTGAATAGCCCTTCAGGCTCATATCTGATCCTTGAAAACAGAGACAATAATCTGTCGTCGCCTTCAGATATCTGAAAATCCTTTTCACTGCCTTCTAGTGTCTCGGTCTTGGGTTTGACTGGAACCGGCTCATTAAGCCAACAGCATAGCTGATATCGGGACGTGTACACAACATAGTATACATTAAACTACCAATAGCACTGGCATATGATCTTTTCTTCATTTCGGCTATTTCATTAAGAGTCTTGGGACACATACTCTTGCTCAGAACAGTACCTTTCACAATAGGTGTCTGTTCAATATTGCAATCAGACATGCTGAAATGTTGTAACATCTTATTTATATATGACTTTTTGCATTTCTGCACTTCTAATAGTTTGTAAGTCCTTTTTTTCATATTTAGATCCCTTTAAAGCCATCAAGCATTTTTGACAAAAGTATTTAATGTCCTTAATTACTTGCCTAAAATTTGAAAACAGAACATAGTACTCAAGGACCATTGCAATGATTCCAATTTAGAATATATTTGAGCTTTATGGTTAAAAAATAATTGATGACCCTAAAAGACTTAAAATCTAGAGATAAGAACACAAACAAACTCAAGAACATACTAAGAGTCACTAAGCACTTTTGGCACACAATCGAGATCTTTAGAGTCACTAAGTACTTTTGGTGAATGGTCATCAATCACTTTTGTCAAAAGTGTTTGATGACTTTAAATGACTCTAAAATTGAAGGAAAAAAAAGATGATTGATAAATTTAGAGGGCCACCATAAGTGCAACAATACTAATTTAAAACAAATCTGAGTTTTTTAAACCATCAAAAAAAATTTGGTCACTTTTGGTCAAGAATTCTTTATAGCGCGAAAGGGCTAAAAATCTAAAAATAAGAATTTGAACAAATTTAGGGGAATGCTAGGAGTTTAATGATGGATCATTTGATATGAATCCAAGATCTTTAAGTCATTCAGCACTTTGGGCGAAAGGTCATAAAAAAACTGTTGTCAAAAGTGCTTGATGGCCCTAAAGTATTCCAATTTTTTTTTGTTAAAAAAAACATAGATGAACTTAGAGGAGCACTAGGAATGCAATAGTGATAATTTGGAACGAATCTAAGCTATTTAGAGCCTTCAAGTACTTTTATTCAAAACAAACATGAACAGACCAGGACAACACTAAGAACATAATAGTGGCCATAACATGAATTAACGTTTTTAAAACTACCAAATACTTTTGGTCAAAGACCATTGAGAATTTGCCAATAGTGCTTGATAGCCCTAAAAGATTCCAAATTTAGAAGAAAAAACATAGATAGACTCATGGGACCACTAGAAGTCAACACGATCAATTTAGGATAAATTCGAGTTCTTTAGGATCATCAAATACTTTAACCCAAAAGTGGATAAAAGTGTTAGATGGCCTAAAAGAGCTTAAAATCTAAAAACAAGAATTAAACATATTCAGAGGAACACTAGAAGTGTAATGATGGCCATTTGACATGAATTTAAAATCTTTAGGGCCACCAAGCAATATTTTTACCAAAAGTGTTTGATGGGCCAAAAAGGTTCTAAATTTGGAAGAAGAAAAAAGATCATAGATGAATTCAAGGGACCATTAGGAGTATAAAATACCAATTTGGGACAAATTCAAGCTCTTTAGGGCCCTTAAATACTTTTGGCCAAAAGTGTTTGATGACACTAATGGGCTTAGAATCTAGAAACATGAACATGAATAGACTTAGGGAACAATATGGGTGTAACTAGGCTCATTTGATATGAATCCAAGATTTTTAAGATCACTAATCACTTTTGGCCAAGGGCCATCAAATGCTTTTGTCAAATGTGTTTGATGACTCTAAGGTCTATAAATCTTTAAAAAAAAATGGGTAGACTCAGGAAATCATCAGGAATGCAATGGTGCTAGTTTGAAATAAATTCGAACTTTTTAAGGCTATCAAATACTTTTGTCCCAAAAGTGGCTAAAAGTGCTTCATGACCTTAACTGGCATAAAATCTAAAAACAAACTCAGGAAAACACTATGAGTTTAACAATACTTATTGAAATAAATCCAAGATCTTTAGGGTCACTAAGTACTTTTAATCGAGGACCATCAAACACTTTTACTAAAAATGCTTGATGGACTAAAAGATCCCAAATCTTGAAAATAGAACATTGATGGGCTTAAGGGACTATTAAGAGTGCAAAAGTGTCAATTTGGAATAAATCAAAGCTCTTTAAGTCTTGCCCAAAAGTGTCTAAAAGTGTTTGATTACCCTAAGAGGCTCAAAATGTGAAAACAAGATCATGAACAAATTAAAGGAAACACTAGAAGTTGAATGATGCTTATTTGACAAAAAAATTGAGGCCTTTTGGGTCACTAAACATTTTTGGCCAAGGGACATCAAATACAAATACTTTTGGCCAAAAGTACTTGATGATCATAAAGTATTTCAAATTTGAAAAAAAATGAATGAACTTGGGACTATCAAGAGTATGATAATGTCAATTTAGAATTAATGTTAACTCTCTAGGACTATCAAACAATTTTGGCCAAAACTAGACAAAAGTATTTGATGGCCCTAAAGGGCTTAAAATCTATAAATAAGAACATGAACAAACTCCGAAGAAAACCAAGACTAACAATATTTATTTGACACAAATATGAGACTTTTAGAGTCACTAAGCACTTTTTAGCAAGGGGCATTAACATTTTTGCCAACAATGTTGGATGGTCTTCAAGAGCTCTAAATCTAGAAAAAAGAATATGAATGAGTTTAGGGTCGCCAATATAATTTAGGACAAATATAAGTTCTTTAGGGTGATCAAACATTTTTTGGTTAAAATCTTAAAAAAAGATATGGATGGACTCAAGGGACCATTGTCAATTTGACATGAATGAGAGACCTTTAAGGACCATCAAATATTTATGGACAAAATTGCTTGATAAAATAATAAAGACTACGACTTCTTACCTCGATTTGGTTCTAATTAGGCATACAACACTAGTTCATCATTTTGGTTTGGCGTGCAAAGGACAAAGACATTTTGGAAACTAGATGTACCCTTGTATAAATATCATCGAAGAATGTTTTTTTTTTTTTGAATATTTTGTAAAATTGGATGCATTCTTTGATAAATTGGATGTGTTCTTTGATAAATTGTCATAGAAGTTTTAGTAAAAACTATTAGATAGACCTAAAAGAACTCAAATAGAAAAATAAAATCATCCTAAGAGTCAGACTGAGTCGACTGATATACTAGTAGTCGACTGATACTACTGTTTTCAGCCTATTTTGAGAATTTAACTTGTTTTTCCCTCCGAAACAAATTGTTGGTGCAACATTAAAGGGGATAAACATTTTCAACCCCTACTTTGTCTATGTAATCACTTTTTGATCTTTGACAAATGAATGTTTAAGTTAGAGAAAAATAAAGTTTTTCATGCCTATTTATATTTGCTATTCATGCTATTCATGATAATACTCTCTGTTTAGTACTCTGATATCATGTGATTTATGCTTTACTTATCATATTCTAATCACATGCTATGCTTTACATGATTTAAAGACCTAACTTAAACAAAGTTTTGCCAAACATCAAAAAGGGGGAGATTGTTGGTGCAATAGCTGCCCCAAGTGCATTGAGTTTCAATGTTTGGCTAAACTATGTTTGAAGTTAGGCAATTCTTGTTGATCTAACATGTGTGATGCAAGTTTGCAGGAAAGTCCAAGCGTAGTCTTGGCAAAGGAAAAGTCCAAGGGTGGTCTTGGCAAAGGAAAAGTAAGGGTGGTCAAAGGAAAAAAGTGGGTGGGTGGTCTTGGCAAAGGAAAAGTCCAAGGGTGGTCTTGGCAAAGGAAAAAGTCCAAGGGTGGTCTTGGCAAGGAGAAGTCCAAGGGTGGTCTTGGCAAAGACTTGACATGACAAAGCTGATGGAAGCATCTCAGGCTAGTGCAGGGAGGCATGAGGCTGTGGGAGGTGTTTGAAGGCCGAGGTCTAGGTCAAGAGAAGCTGAAATGGGATTTTTCAGCTTCACCAGTCGACTGGCCCTGCCAGCAGTCGACTGCTCATAAATCAGACGCACACAGACAGATCAGTCGAGCCAGAGGAAGACAGGAGTCGACTGGTCAGTCGACTGGTGTTATGGTTAGTCGACTGTTTCCAGTCGACTGGTCTTGGACAGTCGACTGATATTTGAACGTTGCAGAAAATAGGCAAGCATTTAATGCGCTTTAATGCGAGATTTTGTTGCCGATTGAAGGCATCAGTCGACTGGCCCTGCCAGCAGTCGACTGATGTTGCAGAGATTATAAAAGAAGCCTGCACGAGAACAACTCAATCTTTTGCCATTTTTTCATTCTGTTGTGCTTCTTGACTGCATGGAGGTATTCATGGATGACTTTTCTGTATTTGGCACTTCGTTTGATTCATGCTTAGAAAATTTGTCGAGAGTTTTACATCGATGCATTGAGACTGATCTTGTTCTTAATTTTGAAAAATGTCATTTTATGGTTGAGCATGGAATTGTCTTGGGCCACATCGTCTCTAGGAAAGGTATTGAGGTAGATCCTGCAAAAATAAGTGTTATTTCTTCTTTATCTTACCCCGTATGCGTACGGGATGTTCGAGCTTTTCTTGGCCATGCAGGATTCTACAGGAGATTTATTAGAGACTTCAGTAAGATTGCTCTTCCACTCTCGAGGCTCTTGCAAAAAGATGTGGATTTTTGCTTCGACGAAAAATGCAAAGAAGCTTTTCAGAAATTAAGGGAGGCCCTTATCTCAGCTCCTATCATTATGCCACCTGATTGGAATTTACCTTTTGAACTAATGTGTGATGCTTCGAATTTTGCTGTAGGAGCTGTGCTGGGACAGAGAGTAGATGGAGCCTCACATGTGATTTGCTATGCTTCGAAAACTTTGGATGCTGCGCAGGCTAACTACACCACGACAGAGAAGGAGCTTCTTTCTATTGTCTTTGCTTTGGATAGATTTAGATCTTATTTATTGTGTTCTCACGTGGTTGTATTTTCTGATCATGCAGCGTTGAAATACCTCCTGAAGAAACCTGATGCAAAGCCCAGATTGATCCGATGGATGCTGCTACTTCAAGAGTTTGATTTGGAGATACGAGACCGAAGTGGCAAGGAGAATTTAGTGGCGGATCATTTGAGCAGGATAGAGGGAGAGGGACACTCGACGGCGATTGATGATTGTTTCAGAGATGAGCAGCTTTTACAGCTGCATGGTGAGTCACCTTGGTATGCAGACTTAGTGAATTTTCTTGCAGCTCATGTTTTTCCCACACAATTTTCAAAAGCTCAAAAAGACAAATTTAAAAGTGAGGCAAAATTCTATGTGTGGGATGACCCGTATTTATGGAAGTTTTGTAGCGATCAAATCATTAGGAGATGCATACCTGACCATGAGTTTCATTCTGTACTTACATTTTGTCATTCTTCTGCTTGTGGTGGACACTTTGGACCACAAAGGACGGCTAGAAAAATTTTAGAGAGTGGTTTATATTGGCCCACCATGTTTCGTGACTCATACAGATTTTGTAAGTGTTGTGAGAGATGCCAAAGAACTGGAAATATAGGACCTAGAAATGAAATGCCACAACAGACCATGTTATTTTGTGAGATATTTGATGTGTGGGGCATTGACTTTATGGGACCATTTCCTGCTTCTTTTGGATTTCTATACATCCTTCTTGCTGTTGATTATGTTTCGAAATGGGTGGAGGCCATCCCCACCAGGACTGACGATTCATCTGTTGTTGTTAGCTTTGTCAGGTCACACATTTTTTGCAGGTTTGGAATTCCAAGAGCGATCATAAGCGACCAAGGTTCCCACTTTTGCAATAAACACATGAAGGCTTTGCTCAACAAATATGGGGTTATACATAAAGTTTCTACCGCTTACCACCCCCAAACAAATGGACAAGCCGAAATTTCAAATAGAGAAATCAAAGGAATTTTAGAAAAGACTGTGGGACCTACTAGAAAAGATTGGAGCAAAAGACTTGAAGATGCACTATGGGCCTATCGCACTGCATTTAAGACCCCGATTGGAATGTCACCGTATCGTCTTGTTTATGGGAAGTCTTGCCATTTACCGGTGGAAATTGAACATAAAGCTTATTGGGCGGTGAAGGCTTGCAATTTTGATGCGAATAAGGCGGGAAAAGAAAGGAAGTTGCAACTTCAAGAGCTTGAAGAAATTCGGTTGGAAGCTTATGAGAACTCGAGGATTTACAAAGAGAAGACCAAGAACTTTCATGATAAGAACATTAAGGACAAAGCATTTCAAGTGGGAGACAAAGTCCTCTTGTACAAATCAAGGCTTAAACTCATCAAAGGTAAGTTGAGGTCAAGATGGGAGGGTCCCTATTTTGTTACTAACGTGTTTCCCTATGGTGCAATTGAGATTAGGGATGAAGCCACGGGCGCCTCTTGGAAAGTGAATGGCCACCGGCTCAAGATTTACTTTGAAGAATTAAAGGAGCTTGATGTGGATGGAGTGGACATCATAGATGCCATCTACCCTACTTGAAGGGGAGTTTGTTCCAACCTTCACTTCTTTTCCATTGTTAATACCACATTTAGTTTTTATTTTGCACTTTTAGTTTAAATCAGTAATAAAATCCATTTTCATGAGCATTTTTGTTTAGTTAACTCATTGTGAATACCTTTGCATGCATGGTTTAGGGTAGGGAATAAGAACCTTGAAAGTGTACCCCCTAGGATTTCTTTATATCATGTTAGAAGCTCTTGAAAGATAATTAAATTCGATTGATTATTCTAGGAATTAAATCCATGGATGAACACTTTTGAATGCTTGCATGACCCTTAGTAATGGAACCTAGATTGATGAACTTGAGAAAATGCGTTTTTATACCTAGTGAGGTTAGCCATTTTGTGTGATGCACCTAGGTGATTGCCACACTAGAACTTGTTTGTTTTCTTTCAAGGCTACAATATCTATGATGGGTCCACATTTAATTAGGTTTAAAAATTTTCCACATAAAAATCCCACTTTCATGCTTTATCATTCCTTTTACATTTTCTCTTTGAAATTTTTCTTCCCCATTTTCGATTCAATTTTCATGCTCTCTTGGACATGGGTGTTGTTGATTGTTATTAATGTGCCTTTGCCCGAGACGGTCAAAGATTTAAGTGTGGGGGAGGAGGTTTAAATTTTTGAAGAAGAAAGATTTTTGAGAAAAGAAGTGAGAAGTGTGCCAAGGGGAGAGTTTTTGTGCCATTTTGAAGTGTAACAATGTGCTAATGGAGATGTTGTTGTAAGAAATTCAGATCTTCATTATTATTGAGGCTACTATGGTGTTTCAAAGGAGAATTGATGCTTTGAAAATTTTCAAGAAGATGGAAGTTAGCAAGTGTCCAAGTTGTGAAAAGCAAGGATGAAAAAGGTGAAAATCAGTTTTGACTTGATTCATGGCCGGATTTGGGCACGAAAAAGAGCCACAAATGCTAAGAAATGAGGATAGAAAATGGTGGATTCAAAAGTGGAGGAATGGAGCTTGTAAACCAATTGAAAAGCAAGGATAAGAAGGATGTGCCAAAACAATGGGTAAAGTATCAATTTTGATTTTTAAAGCCTCATGTGGATTGGTTTCAATGGGAAATTGATTGAGTTGCATTGTTGGAAATGTATTGAGCCTGAGAAAGCAAAAGAATTCAGATTCAAAGGATCAGTTTGAAATCAAACAAAACAAAGAAAAAAAAAGAAGAAAAGAAAAAAAAGAAAGAAAAATGATGAAGTTTGAAGTTGTTGATGGGTTTTGCTTGGATTCTTTCAACAAATCAATTGAACTCAGTGAAAGAAGTGGGATTGGAATGTGATACTCATGGCTACAAAATCAGATTCGAAATGGCAGAAAAAAAAAAGAAAAGAAAAAAAAAAACAGAAAAAAAAAAAAAAAAAAAAAAAAGAGAGTGAAGATGTTTAAAGTGGAGTTTCAAGAATCTGATCGGTTGATGAATAACAGTAAAACCTACTCCATTTCAGTTGCTTTCTAAACAACAAATTCAGATGTCAAGTTGTTCAAATTGCAGCTGCAACAGAAGAAGAAAAAGAAAGAATCAAAAAGAAAAAAAAATCAGAAAAATCAGAAATTGCAGTTTGGTTTTTCAGCCACTTTGAGCAATTTTTACGGCACTGATCCGAATTCAAATTTCACAGAAATTTGCATGGCTATTATCCTCATCAATCAAGCTTCATTGTGCAAAAAGAATGGAGGCAAAAGAGCAAGAAACAAGAGAGAAAAGCAAGATTTCGTTTTGAGAAAAATCAGTTTTTCAGCTTTTTTTTCAGCCATGTTCCCTAATTTGCTGCTATTAATCCGAATCTGGATTTCACGAAAATTTTGCATGGATATTAGCCTTATCAATCAAGCTTCATGATGCAAAAAGAATGGAAGCAAAAGAGCAAGAAACAAGGGAGAACAAGCCAAATTTCAAATGCAATTTCAATAATTTTCAGAATTAAGCATGCATTGATACATTGAAATTGTGGTTTCATGTGAGGTGAATTTTGACTCCTGAGGATTGGATGCTATTTCTTATGTCTTTTGAAACCTAAATGTGAAAGAATGGGGCTTGATTCGAAGAAGAAATGCAAAATGGCACATTTGGGTGATGAAAAGAAAAGAAGAAGAAGAAAAGAGGAGTTTGTATCAAGAAATGAACCTCAAGAGAATTTTGATGTTTGATGATTGGAGTCATTTGTTATCTTGGAAACCTAGATGTGAAAGGTTTGAGCTTGATTTCGAAAAGGAAAACGAAAATGGCACATTTGAGTTTTGAAACAAAAGAAGAGGAAGGAGTTTGTATCAAGGGAAGGAACTCAAGATTTTGATCAGATTTGCTTCATGAATCTGAAAAACACACTTAAACAAATGGAATACAAAAGAAAGCAATCAGAAAAAGGGCAAGGGTTCATTGATTAGCATTTAACTATACCCATGTCTACCACTTCATTCACTCTTCTCTTGAAATTTCTTTTCTCTTGAATTTTCATTTCTACATTCCTATTTCCTTTGTTTCAGTTCATTGATTCCTTACATTTTCAATAAGCCTAATATTTGTGGATTCCAAATCATGAATGGTAGTGGAGAGTAGAAAACACACAAGCCTATAGTAATGCATGAAACCTAAGTGCTTGAGTGAGCTCCATCTCCTTTTTGATCATGAATTAGAATTAGGGTGAGAGCCACTGATTTATCTATTGAAAACAACCTCGTGAGATTTTGTGTGATGCATTTTTCTCAATTAGTCAAGAAGGGTGAAACTTACTATGCGGTTAACCAAATACAAGTCTAATCCATGGATTTAAGTTTTTGAGACTTTACAAGCTTAGATAATTTTCTTTTAATTGTTTCTAATCATGATTGAGGATGATCTAGGGGGGTACAATCCTAGTTTATTTTGTTGACTTGAGCGGGACGCTCAAGGGTAAGTGTGGGGGAATTTGATGAGTTAGGATTTTTATAATTTTTAATCGATTCAATTTTTGGGCTTTTACATGAAAATAAATTATAAAATGAATCGATTTGACTCATAATTGTCCTATATTGCATAAATTGAGGCTTGATATAATTTTTATGATTTAATGGTGAATTTTTGGCATTAATTGGATTTTTATTGATTTTAGGGCTAAATCGGATCCGACTCGAGCTCAACCGCGGTCAAATCAAGTCAAATTTGTCAAATTGATCAAGCCAACATGGAGGACATGACTCTAGATCGAGCCTGATCAAAATTTCACAATTTTTTTGGAAACCCTAAGCTGCCCTAAAGCCTAGATCAAGTTTGCACCGTTGGATTCAAAATCAAAGGCTGAGATCTGTTGATTAATCAGCCGTATAAAAACCAAAAACTTTAGGGATGAACAGTGCTGGCTGCGCCACTGTTCATCGTCTTCCTCGCGTTGGCACTGTTTCGTGCCAATTAAATGGGGATGTATCAGGTTTAGGTTAGTTAAGGATGATTGCTTGGTTTAACTTTAGGATTTAGATACCTAGTTTCAACAAATTGCAATCGAATTGTTTCACCTTGCTTGCATTAACAGTATTGATAAATAGGTTTAGGCTTGATTTAAACAGTTATGTTTTTAGTGAATTTTGAATTGCATCTCAAGTTCAATTGATACTTTGGTTTAATGTGTCAGCATTAGGTTAGCAAACCGCACTCTTCGTTCGTTGTTTTTGGGATTTTCATTTTCATGTCATTGCAAAACACCAAAAACCCCATTTTAATAGAAAATCCCAAAAATACGACACACCCAAGCTCGATTTAAACCGTTTCTACTAGTCCTTGGAAAAACACGACTCGAGGCCCCTATACTTCATTTATTTGCATTTATCGTGGGTTTTCGATATTTAAAAAGCAATTTGACCCCCTACTCGTGACATCTAATCTAGGGTTGTC
>NW_027430508.1:0-7364 GCF_044706935.1 Curcuma longa | reverse complement strand
TAAAGAAGTACATACTAAGCACATGTGTTTGTTATTATATCAGGATTAAGAGCATGTACATCTATAGTAACAGAGGTTTAGTTCGATTATATAGTTAGTATAAATCGAGCAATCCTCAGATGGTCCTGTTCAATACACACTTAGTGTACTAGTGTAATTCTATAGTCAAGACAGACTAAGACCGAATTACACTACAACCACTCCAATGGTTTGTTTAATCCATCTTGGTTGTGAACACTGTTTATAATCTACAAGGGACTGATAACATGATCTTCTGTGTGTGACTCCGCACACCATGCTTATCTACAATATAGATTAAATGGACACTTACAAAATATTGACCAAATGTGATTTTTATTTCAGAATGTTTATTTACACAGCTAGGATTCTGGTATACATCCCAACACATCGAACTAAAATTTGGGCTATAAACATAAATTATGGATATAGGCGCTTCAAAGTGTTGAGTCAGCAACGCCGATGGTAGATCGGCTGACAACGTTGAGGTGCTTGGAAAGTATAATAAAATATCATCGAGGGATACCCCTCAGAGCATCATTCCAGAGACAACCGATGGCCGTCTACACGTGAAACAACAATCAGGAACTTTGTTGTAATGTCGAAGTGTTGCACGAGAAGTCTACACCTTCATTACTTCAGTAAATTTAATGATTTTGTACTTGATTTCTAAGAGTGGTATCGTTATTTACCATTCTTATATTTTTGTAATCACTAACTCCCTTTCGTAAGGGGAGTTATTTAGTTAATTGTCTAACGTAAGCGGTCAATTGATCGTGGCCTTTAGAGTAACAATCTGTGGCTGTGAACCAAGTAAAACACATGTGTCATTTTCGTTATGTTTTTATTGTCCACTACATTTATAACTCTGATCATAAAAATTCATGGGCGACTTTATGAAATTCGAAAACGCTACCGATAGGGCTATTCAACCCCCTTTAGCGCTCTCAACGATCCTATAGTAAGGCATACCTTTCTTAGTCAACTTACCTAAGTGGAACTAACTAAATCTATCTCACCACATCTTAGACAAGTTAAACCAGGGTTTCTCAAGAAGTAAATTAAGTACATAATTCTTTAAAAGGCTTTGTCTAAGGAAGTTATCGTTGTTCTGATAAACAAGAAGGCCCCTGTCTCACCACAATCAGGAAGTTGATTTTTGAAATGTGCACTTAACTAACCAACAGTTATACTGAATCTAACACAAGGTCAAACATTCATTAACACTTAAATTAAATTAATAAAGATAAAATTAATAAATTATCTCACAAAAATGATAAGGCAACTCTTGTATGTCATGTACTGATACATTTAGAATGGATGAGATGATATGAATCATTAAATTACAAAGTTTTGAAAACACTTTCAAACACTATTTAAACTATTTTTAAAACTATTTTAAAATTTTAATATTTATTTAAAATTCATGATTTTTGAATGTACTTATATTATAAAGTTTTTAAACTCTGTGTATTTGAAAATTGATTGACTAACACTTAGACATAAATCTTTTAGGTCAATACTATGTCTAGAATCCTAAAACACAAGTAGAAATTTCTTGTGATTAATAAAGATGTCCTAAGGGGGTGTCTAGTTAAGGGGGAGGTACTTCTTGAAGGATCTTATTTTCAAAAGACCTTTAAAAATTTTACTTGAAAACCCTTTTTGAAAATATTATTTGAAAACTCATGCTTTTAAATCATATTTTATAAATTCATGTTTTAAAAAAATATTTTTAAAAATCATAAGTTAAATGTTCTTTTGATTTGGATTAATCTCCAAGGCACATAGGGAGTTTATCTTGTGATTAACAAGGAACTTTAAGGAAGTGTCAGATTAAGAGAAGATTCAAATTTAAAGAGCAAACCTATTTCAAAATTATTTTTTATAAATCTTTGAAAAATATTTGAAAATCATTTCAAAATCATATTCAAAATAATTTTATATTATTCTTTTGATTTGGGTCAAACCCTAAGACACATAAGGAGGTTATTTTATGTTTAATAAAATGCCCTAAGAACTTGTCAGGTTAAGGAAGGGATCCAGATTGAAAGGATAATAAATAATTTTTAAAAAAATCATCTACTTAAAATATCTAAAAAACACATTTCAAAACTTATTTTGAAAAACTCTTTTGAAACCTTTGATAAAAATTACTTTAAAATCTACTATGTTCTTTTAAAAATTACTAGACTAAATTTTGACCATAGAAAATACTTATATTGTTGGAGCAATACTTTTTGATATATGAAGAGAGAGAGAAGGGAAACATAAGCTAAATAATCTAGAATTCTCCTAAATTGTTAAAACCCTGACTTGCATTTAACTTAATAAATTATCAAATATCAGAAAAGAGGAGATTGTTAGTGTAGGAAGCACTAGTCTGCCTCTAGGATTTTGATGTTTGATAATATACCTAAGTTTGATTAGTTTTATCAGTCTGCCTCCAGTCTGCCTCTAGTTTTACCAAGAGGAGATTGTGAGTGAAGTCTAGTCAGGTTAAAGTTGACTAGATGACTAGCAAAAAAATTTAGTTAGTTGGACCGAGCAAGAAGTCCTAGTCAGTTGGACTAGACAAGGAGAAGTCCTAATTGGATGCTAGGTAGAAGTCTTGGTCAGTGAGATTAGGCAAGAAAAAATCCTAGTTGGAAGCTAGGCAAGAAGTTCTAGTGAGTGAAGTTGGGCAAGAAATCCTAATCTATGAAATTGGATAGGTGAGAAGTCTATCGAGTGACTCGTCCTAACTGAAGGTTAGGCAAGAGAAAGTCCAAACAGGTCAAGGATAATCGGATGTTTGGTAGGTGGGAAGTCTACTAAGTGATTAGTCCTAACTGGAACTTAGGCAAGGGCAATGTCACGTCCTGAGAGATGGTTGTTCGAAAAATTTCGGCAACATCTCCCCTATAACAATTCAATTTTTCCTGAATATATTTCAACATCCAGGCCCACACGGCCACTCTACAATACAACATATATACATAATTGCTAAACAACTATAAGATAAAGGCCCACACGGCCATAACTATACATCCAACACAGCATCAACTATAACAACCACCACAACAACTATGAAATAACGAAAATCTCAAAGCACATCGATTATGCTCACAACAAAATCAAATGACAACTCTACCACGAAGCCAAAACATAAATACACAGAAGACTAAAATCACAAATCTACGCAAATATGCACAAAACTCCATAAACCACCCATCGAAAACAATCCTGACCACACATCCAGTTACAAACCGAAAATTGTACAAAGAAACCAACAAACTCCTGCTGTGAGATGGGGGCAGTCCGGCACAACTCCAAGCTTCAAGGCAACATCCTTAACTGCTACCTGAGGAGATAAAAAAATCCTAGGATCTGGGTGGTGAGTATAAAATACTCAGTGGGTACTAGAATGGAAGTGCACAACATATATATATCAACATGGATATCAAAGGTATATAGTCTCAACAAATGATACATAATGAAAAATGTCAATATACAATGAACAACTAACAAGTAACATAAATTATGCAAATGTAAACAATGCATGTAATGTCATACCATGTAACAACCATATATCAAACAAGTGCAACAACCATAAATGCAGTAATAACTACCAACAACTACATGCATACATGCAACACATGGTAATATGCATGGTCACTATCGGCTCGCCACCCCCAGACACCTACACAATGAACTGGGGTGCACAACAGGACAACTGCACACACTCCAACAACAAACCACTATACGTGTGTGAGGAGCGGGGAAATATCTCAGGAGAGCTATCTAGCTACCTGGTCACTATCTGCACTCAACATCTCTAGACACCCACACAATGAACTAAGGCGCACAATAGGAATCACCTGCTCCAATAACAGATTGACTACACATGAGGGGGAGGGGCAGTATTCCAGGAGAACTATCTAGCTAGTCCTGGTCGCACCCACACAGTGCTATAATGCTCTCATAATACCACTATTAACAATAGTCTAGTGAGAGCCAACAACAACATGTTATGATGCATGCTCAGTTCAACAGATAACTACTATATCTACCAAGATGTATTCAACATTAATTATGATTAGTCATCACAGATCAACAATGAATAAGGAGACTGTATTGATAGCAACAAGATCATATTAAGGTCAACAGTAAGTATTCAACAACAAATCATGCAACGACTATAAGGGTAGCAACAGGATAATAAACAACAGGATAACAAATCATGCACTATGAAAAGACCTGTGTTGACCTAGCACAAGAGTACCCACCTGATGGACGACTCGTCGCAATAAAAACCCTCAAATACAGGATCCACAAATCAAGGTCCTGAAATTTACAAAAATGCAACACCCTCTAAATACAATATTATATTAACTTTTTACAATAAGTAAACCCCAATCAAATCTAGACTAACTCAACCAAATCCAACTAACCTAACCACATTTAATTAGATCCATAGCAATTGTTACATCCGAATCCAACTAACCTAATCACTCCACCGGATCAAGAGCTAACCCTAACCCAAATCAATTCATCATTTCTAATTAATCTAATTAAACTGATTAATCAATTATTAACTAAATATTAAACTAATTAATATGTTGTCTGACTCATTAATTATCTAATTAAGATTCTTAATCTAATTAATCATGGGAACAACAAAACCAAATCTAAATCATGCCAATTTAATGCCAAAATCAACAGCAACCTAATCCAACTGAATTTCATAATACGAACTTCACATCTCAAACAAATTTAACCTAACCACCACCTAATTCAATTAACCCAAGTTAATTTAAATTCAAGTTAATCCTATTCTACACTTAATCACATTCCCTGACCTGGATCCCATAGCAAGACTGACCATGAAACCCTAACAAAATCAACCATCCAACCAATTTCCCAACAGCACAATACCTCCAACAGAACACACACCAATCCCTAATTCCAATCAATTCACAAAACTTGATTAATCCCATAGCCCTGGTTCCATCGAACAGAAACACCACCCTATTCTACCATATATCAAAAACTTGAGAGAAGGTTAGTGTTCACAAATCTTCCCGAGCAAACCACCGATCCTAATAGGTCCCAACAGAAAACCCTAAATCAAGGGAACAAATCCTAATCTGCTTGTCTATTTGCTCACCGACGAAGGAGGTCAACGCCGAACCCTGTTCTCAGGTGGACGACTTGAGGGAGAAGAGAGACAGTGCTGGTCGGCAGGGGATGGCAGCGACAAAGGATTGCGGCAGGTCGGCGGCAGTAGTGCGATGGTGCTGAGCAGAGGGTGATTGTGTGGTTGGCGGCAACAGGCGTCTTCTCCACACGGCAGCGGTGTTGAGCAGAGGGTAATCATGTGGTCAGTGGTAGTAGGTGTCTTCTCCATGCGGCAGCGGTCGTGTTGTGTAGAGGGGATGGCAACTGCTCGATCTCGGGTTTGCTTCGTTGGCACTCAGCTTTTAAAGCCTGAAAGTCGCGAGGTTTCCGGTGCCGGACGTGGGCGTGCGACGACGTCCGCGTCGGTTCCAGCAAACTCGATCGCCAGCGTCGCGAGTCACGTGGAAGGGCCAACGGTTGTAGGTCGCAGGTCGCGGGTCATGCGGAAGGCAAGCGTCGCGGGTCGCGCGAAACAGAGGAAAATGAATTCATGATTTTTGTTTTAATGAGGAGTAATAGTAACTCCTAATAAACAGGATTAGGCTTTGGGCTAAACCGCTTTAAAATCTAGGTATGACGTAGTTAGCCTAGTGGGGACCGACACATAGACCATGTCCTGAACCAAGTGGGTATAAGATGGTGAAAGGAACGAGGCACAATTGAGTATAGCTACTGAAAGGTTTAGAAGATGTTTTAAATCAATCGTTGATTTTTTGATCAATTGGGGATCATGATGTACTACTAGGTGCCACTCATGATCATTTCATAATTAATGATTAATTACGGACGGCCAACATAACCGAGAACCTATTGGGTCACACGCACTACAAGTTCTTCGAAGAACTTAAAATAAATTTGAAAATTGGATTCTTAGAATGAGAGAAATAAAATATGGTTGGACCAGACAATAGAAAAAATGATGAAATTTGTTTTACGAAGACGAAACGAACGAAACTGATTTTGTTCAAATCAGAGCTCGTTTGGTTAGTGAACCAAATGATTCGATTTTGAGCCGAATTAAACCAATTTGATTTGGTTCACGATGGAAGAGATTTTGGTAAATTGGAAAAGATGAGGAGCTTCGTCTTGTGAAGACGAAGTAAACAAAACTAGTTTGGGTTAAATCGGAGTTCATTTGGTTAGTGAACCAAGTGATTTAGGGTTGCTACAGTAAACCCTAGAAATTTGATTTCCTACAGTAATAAACCAGAATTAGCCACCGGTTCAGCCCAAAAACCCTAGCTACGATTTGGTCCGATTTTCTCCACCAAACGACATCGCACACTCCCTCTCTCACGCGATAAAAACAGGGCTTCTTGCCCTGTTCTTCTTCTTAGACTGAACAAGAAGCGCCGTAAAACCTAGAGGTGAGCTCGGCTGAGAGGATGAGGGGGTGTGCACGCAGTGTCGTTTCCTCAAAGCTCTACACGAGGGAGCTGTTGGAGTGGCCGACTGCGTCACTAGTAGAGGGTTGAAGAAGTCGATCCTCGTCTTCTTCTCCTCCATGCGATGGACCGCCATCTGCAGAGTCCGCTCGCCACTAGTGTGAAGCTCTTGCTCTGTTCGCCTGGTGATCGAGATCCAAATCCCTAGCTGGACGACGTTCGATCTCTTCTTCCTCGCGCTGCCATCCAGAAGATTCTTCTTCGGCTGCAATGAAATAGAGAAGAGGAAGAAACAGGGCTATTCTTCGCCATCGCCGCCAAGCTTGGGTTTTACTTCCTCGTGCGAACACCGCCGGCTCGAGCCTAGCCTCCGCGCGAACACAACCAACCAGAGTGTCTCCTCCCGAGCTCCTTCTTCTTCCCAAGTGCAGGCGCCTCCTCTGTATTGCCGGTGTCCAAGCTTGTTGGTTGCCGAACAGAGAAGCTCATTGCTTCTTGTTGCCGAACAGTGAACCCCCTTGCATCTTGGTGCCAAAGACCAGTGGCTGGAAGAACCTCGCAGCCGGAGCTCATTGTTTGCCGGTAAAAGCTTACAAGAGAGGATGTTACCTGTGCCATCTTGTTTTGTTTTGGTTGTGTTGGAGAAGAATCAGATTGTATTAGATTTGTCGTTGGAATTTTGTATAGTAATCAAAAATTATTTTCGATTGTTCGACAGATTATCCAAACGTTATCTATCAATCTGAGTCTTCTAACGGTCATGTGTCAATTTCATGAAAGCTTGCGAAGCTTCAAAAATTG
>NW_027430507.1:0-6502 GCF_044706935.1 Curcuma longa | reverse complement strand
CCTCGCAGATCAGGACAGTAAGGAAGCTGATGAGCTCCGAGTCATCTAAAGGAGTCCGGGAGGTGCATTGCTAGGGCATCGCAGGTCCGCCCAAGAGAAAGAGGGACGGCATTCTATAGCACTGCCTAATGGGCATAGGTCCTTGCACTATCTTGCCTCTAGTCCTGGACTCTAGGAACTGGGCAAGTTCCCTCTTGTGGAGTGCTTCCAATCATCTTTCTAGCGCTGCACTGCATATCTTAAGAAAGAAGTGCGCAGCTGTCAGGTAGGTGGACGGAAGGCTATTCGGCGTCTGCTTCGTCTGGCTATGGAGTCTGAGCTATCTTATAGATAGCTTCCTTCCGGAAGAGGTGCGAACGGGCGACACAACAACTACGTGCGCAGAGCAGTTTAGCCGACGCAGAACGGTGACCATTTTCTTATATCAATTATATGAGCGAGAACTGACCCGTTCCGCACCTCCTTTGAGTCGGCTTTCCTTTCTTCGCTCCTCGGTCCCCTAACAGAGAGCATCCCGTCTGAATTCGCTTGAGCACTCTTTGGTTCTCGCATAGGTTCGCGTCACTGTGGACCTTTGTTCGCTCCGGACCCCATCCCATGATCGACCGAACGGAAGTCCCCCCTCCTTGAATAGAACGGTAGATCTCTCCATTATGTATGATGAATCATCCGTTCGCTACTCTTATCTTCCTATCTCTTCTTACTTGGGAACTCAACAGCTATCTAACTCAATGACCAGGGCACCAGCACTCTATACCAGATGGATCTGAATTCGCCCAGCCATTGCCTCCCAGGTTCTCTTTGCCGGGCCGCTTCGACCGGTGAGCACTTCGACGGGGCCACGTAAGACGGGTCAGTTCTCGCTCCTCTACTTGACCACTCCAAAGAACACACAGAGCTATTCCGCAGGTCCACGTACAGAAGACTCCTGCCCCTATAGCCAGATCATAGAATTTCCATCATTGAAAGAAGTTCACAAGGCTCACTCCACCTATTGATAGAGCCTAGCCAGATCTTTAGCCGGATCCCATAGCTATTAGCCAGATCAAGAACCATAGCCCGCACGAGAACCAGCCCAAGAGAGGTGTTCCGAGACTAGGACCAAGAGAGCTAATCTTCCCTTCAATTTATATTATAGTAAGGGGCCCGGATCGAATAGTAGAGCTCCTTTCTCCAATTTATTATAGTATGGCACTTCGGACTCTAGCCGCCCATTCATCGACTTACGAGACTGAGCGCTCTAGCTTCTCCGCTACCTTCGATCTTTCATCCCATTCAGAGTGAAGCATAGAATAGACCGAGAAGGCGCCACTCTGACTAGTTATTTCATGCGAGACTAGAAGACTGAGGCACTCTCCGAGAACTTGAATCTCTTCCCGCCTCCTTGCACGATATCATCTGAGAATTCCAGCTAAGCGACCTCATTGGCCTTCCCACTTGCAGTTAGCCGCCTCTCGTTCTGGTCTCCTTCCTTTACTTGTAAAAGGACTCTGGTCTCTGGAAGAAATTGAAATGATTACTTTGTTCTTCTCCTTTCCTTTACTTGATGCATGGGGAGCTTTCTTTTTCTTGCTTTCCAATCCAATGGGAGTGGTGATCGCTTGCTTTTTCTTGCTTTCCAATTCCTATTGTCTAGTGGATGATTGTTCGAATTTTATCTTGCTGGATGATGCATGGGGAGCTTTCTTTTTCCTATGTTGATGGCTCGCTTGCTTTTTCTTTCGACTTCGCTTCCAATGGGGCCATACTATAATAAATACGTGGAGCTTGCCCTCTGGGGAAAGAGTGGAGCTTGCTTTGATGGCTCGCTTGCTTTTCTCTATGTCACATGGCTTTTCATTGCTTGCTTTCTTTCTCGGCCTTGCTTCCTTGCTTGATTGAATCTTTCTTTCTCGGTTTACTTGTTTTGTTCATTCTTTGGATTTAGCTTTCGCTCGGTTGCTTGGAGCACTTTCGGTTGCTTTTTTTCCTATCTTTCGTTTCGCTCGGTTTTTTCCTCTGTGGAAGAGAGCATAGGAGTGGGTGGTGAAGACTTGCTCAAGAGTGCCTCGGTTTACTTCTATTCTTGCTCAAGAGTGTGAAGTGGAATGCAATAAGGGCTCAAGAGTGCCGTGGAATGCAATAAGGGCTCAAGAGTGCCTCGGTTTACTTCGAGTCTTGCTTTCTCTTCTTTTCTCTTCTCGGTTTACGCGATAGCTGGTCCTGCACTGGAAAGAGGAATGCTCGAGCTCAACCACGTAGCACTCTTGACTCTTGATTCGATGGAATGCGCTACGTCCTTCTTGCTCCACGTCCTTCAGTCCTGCGCTCCCGTTGCACTGCTACGCACCTCAGTAGTGGATCTGTGCCGATCAATTCTTGATACCAATAGAGCAGGCGAAAGAACAGAGACTACTGAAGAAAGACCTCTATCACCAGCCTTCATATTCGCACAATTTCATGCTTCTCGTGCGATTATGCCTATCGACCTCTCTCTCTGGCTTCTGCTCTGTAGCAAGCTTTCCCCTCATCCCACGTGAGCCTAGCGCCCATCTGCCCGGAAGTCCTCTGCAGAAGAATCATCCTCCTGCCTGCTAATAGCGCGGAGGGAGAGAATATATATTATATAATATATAAGAGTAGTTGCGAAATCAAGATCTCACTACTCTTTTTCCCGTACTCAGACAGGGACAACTACTTAAGCAATAGGAGAAGAGAATTGATAAAAAAAATTTTAAATTTCTAAAACCTGCTGTATCGAACTGAGGATACTTGTCAGGTCGATGTCTTCAATCGTTGCCTTCTCGTGCTATGTCAGATGACCTGTCCCGGCTTTCGTCACGAGTTTGATCTCTCCGGAATGAGGACGCTGGCCCATAGGATGCAGTTTGACCTTTTGCTAGACCGACTCTTCGCGTTTTGTCAACGGCCTTGGGGTACTTCGTGTCCCGGGCATCTTCATCTTGTCCCTAGTGAGTACTCCTCGGGCATCTTGTCCCTAGTGAGTACTCCTCGGATAAGTGTTTTCTGTTGCTATACGCTTGTGTGACGAGTGCCGCCACTCCTGACTTGGTGAGTTTTGGATACCCTTTTGAGCAAGCCCGTAACAGATCTGCACTGCACTCATGGGGGGCATCCCTGCTTATCCCCTATCAGACTGAGTCATGGATCCTGGTTTTGCGCTCTTCAGTTCAACAGTACGCACTCTAAACGCAACTTAGATCTCTCTTTTAAGGCGCACCTGTAAGCCACGCCTGCGGGAATTCAACCCACTCTGCCTAACTCTGGCCCCTGCGAACAGATCCAGTACAGCTCCAGCTTGTCTCCGTGTTTTTAGTTCTCAGGGCTTCTTTAGATCCGGAGGTAGGATTAGTTTCAAGTAAGACATATAAGGTCACCTGTTTGTTATAGCGGTGCTTTCACTTAGAATGAAACTAGAGAGAAGAGCATGTCTTCATGCTTCTTATCAGCGGGAAGTAGTGCACCATAAAAGAAAGAAGGAATCGAGGCCTCAAGCAACTACTTTAGAAGAAAAGAGCCCACTCCCTCTCTCAGAGCAGATTATTACCAGTATAGTTGCGTGCCCGTATAATATAAGTTCCACGCAGCAACAGGTCGTAAATGGCAGGCAGCAAATTAAGGTATTACGTAAATGGTGTACCATTGAGTCTACCCTTTAGGTCGAGCCCTCACGTTGGCCCTTATGGTCTCGCACTTAACACCCCTTGAAAAACTCCTTTCACCCCAACTCTTGAGTTGAGTTATTCCACTACTTATCTGTCCTCCTCCCCTTCATTCTTTCATTCATTTACAAATTGATTTTATTAGCTTAACACTTAATTAAATTAATTGATTACTTATATGCTGAAAAGCTAAATTTGCCACTTTATCATTTGCTTATAAAGAGCTTTATAACACATTGAATTTATGTTTTTTTCATTCATTTTATGTCTGATTGGAGAGTAGCTCCACCAGAAGAGTGATAGGAAAGAGATAAGAGAAGACTAATGAATGGTCTAAGGTTCCCATCCTTAAGTTCATTAGTTGTAGCCGGCAGCTATTTAGAATATGCCTAGAACAGATTCAACTAGGGAAAGCTACGCCTCAAACTAAAGCTCTTTCTTTGGAATGTGAGTTCAAACTAATATTCAATTCGGATTCTTTATGCTGCAGCTGCTCATGGGAAAGAGATTAGGAGTGAAAAAAAAAGTACTCTACAGACACTGAGTGCAAGTTTATTCGAAGTTGCTATAAAGCCTGAACGCATGGCCTAGAATAGATTTGGAAGAACGAAGAAAGCAGCCGGAGCAGTGGAGAACCTTGGCACGGGTGGGATCTGTTCTTTAGCTCTTTGAACGACTCCGGGTACCCTCTCTTATCATAAGGGTAGTAGGGACGGATAGAAGTACGAGCATCGCGACGTCAGCTGCTTATCATATAGAACTTCGATTGTAAGGGCGTCAGTACGTAAGCTACCAAGCAAGACTCTTTTAAATATTCAATTAAGTAGTCTTATTCTATTGGAATTCAAAATAGCTTTTTCAAGAAATGAGTCGTGAATGGCTACTTATAATAAGAAAGAACTTGACTACGAAAGATCTTGGAATGAGCAACGCCATATAATTCTAGTCGTAAAAAAGAGAGTGTAGTTCCTTTGGGGCAAGGTAGACTCCTTTCTTCCGGTCGAGCGTATTGCATAACCAGTCCGGGAGCTCCACCTCTTACAACATCTATCCACAGGGGAGACGAAAGGGGCAACTCTTAATTTACTCACGTGAACGAGATAATTTAGGTAACCTGCTTTGGCACCTTCTTTTCAATATTCTATATCTTCTCTCTCCCAAGTCCAGTCCCTAACTCGAACGGATAAAGAAAAAGAATGGCATTGCGCTCCGAACAGCAACAGCTTGAGTCTTAATTGCATTGTGCCATGCCCAACCCCGAGCTGCAGCTGAGCCATCTAGGGCTTCATTTCCTCAGTCTCTTATCTGAATGGACTTGCATACCGTAGTCGTGAATTCAGGCCCACGACATAGGGATCAGTTTAGAGTGATAATTAATGACACTTTGGGGCTCTTACATATAATCATTCCCGGCTGCTCTTTATCCTTTGAAAGAGTCCTTAAGTTCCTTCTTAAAGGAGGTGTAAGGCGTAGTCCAATAAATTAGTTTGAAGTGCATCCAGAGATAGTAGCTGTTCTTTCTGAACCTTGCCTCTTCTGTCCCGCAGGTCGACTGTCTTTTATGTAATCGGATCCCACAGGTGTAGATTAGAAGTTCTTTGTCTTCGTGTAGGTAGAGTGGTAGCCAACCCCAGAATCATATGCAACTCCTCTGTCAACTTAGATGGGGGACGTAGCGAACGAAAAGGATTTGCTGCTATTGGCATTGCACCTAATTAGACAATCTCCGCACAATGAAGATCAAGGGCTGCGTTGGAAGGAAAGAACTAAAGGACTGGTAGATCGAAAGTACTTTTTTTCATATAAGTCAGCCATTAATTAGACTCTAGACTCTCATTTATTTGCTGAGAGAAGCCATGTTAATATTGGATAATGACGCGCTTAGGCAGCTTAGGCTCTTTCCGCTCCCTTTTCGGTAGCCCCGCAGCTTTCTAGTTCTCACTCGTACCTTCACTTTGATGTTAGTCTGATTCATATACCGGAGCAGCATAACCTCTCCTGCGAGCAAGACTGAGCTCCTCTCTTCGCTCTCCTTTGAGTCGAGCTTTTGATCTTCCCTCTCGCTATCGCTCGAGCTACTTCATATCCTTATATACTCTCGTGAATGGCTATGAAACGCGTCGAAGACTAACATTTATAACAATATTCGCTTCTCTCTTCCCTCTCCTAAAAGTGGGGCTAGTCGCTAGCCCTAGAAAAAAAGTGTCCTCACAAGAGGAGCTCCCCCATCCAGAGTCTGAGGGGTGCCAGGGGAGCCAAAGGCAAGGACAACAACATATGCATAAGAGTCTACCGGAGCTAAGGAAAGCTCACTCCAACCATTCACAGAAGGAGAAGGAATGAAACTCTGTTTGCATTCACAGCAGCAGCAGCCGGGAATTAGTCTTCCAATAAGTATGCGTTAGGAAAGCAAAGAAAGGAGCATATGCTGGAAAGACGTACGCTACAGGCACCACTGTAAATGAAGGAGCTGCGTAGGACTCTAATGGAGCGGAACCAGTCTGGCAAAATAAACTACTTTACGTTTTGATCTGCCGCTCTCTCCCGCGTGGTGGGCTTAATGGTAGTGCCCCTCAATTCAAAATCATACTTTCCCAGCTACTATCTGAAGAGTATGAGTGAATGGCTTACTTCGACGTAGATTCTATTCTAAACGACTACTGATCCGCTTGACTTAGTATCCGGTGATGATGATTGAATTTTCTTTATTTCGATTGCTACGAGTCTAATGAAAAATCATTATTATGCAATAGTTAATTTGCACAGTAGTTCGTCCACCCCTCACTGAATGATCTTTCTCAATGATCTTTCTCTCTATCGGGACCCTCTCCGTAGAACTT
>NW_027430506.1:0-6418 GCF_044706935.1 Curcuma longa | reverse complement strand
AGAAGCTCACGATACTGTTGAGCCACAGCTTTATGGGCAATGACGATATCGTCACCCAACAAAGCATAATCCGTTAAAGGGGGGGTTCTCCCTCTGTCAACCAACCATGCTGCCAGCCACACCATATAATGATGTGATAGGCTGAAAAGCGCCCAAGAGCCGTAATAGCCTAATGGCTGTCCTGTTGAAAACGTACAGATTGTTCGGAACTTCCCAACCAATGGGGGGCCGACACAAAAGGACGACAACGCTAACGAGCCATTGACAATGCATGAAGCCAGAGTAGGCCCAAAGAGACACGCTATTACATCGTGAATCACGGGCACTGGCCACCGATCAGTCGCAGAAGACAAGTCAAAGGAGTCAACCTCCAGTGGCCGCTTCTGTGAGAGCCGATGTAGAGGACCTTCTTGTCGAAAGGTCCCATCACAGGGTAGGCGGGATAAGACCCGCATCGCCCAATCATGCACAGGAAACAAGAGACGCTGCCGCATATAGTTACCTATAGCAAATATACGTCTCTTACCAGCATTTATATTCTTTTAGGCGAGGGAACAAGCCAACCGTCCTGGTCGCAAGAAAACACTATCGAAGGCTGTTGCCAGCTCATCGAATACCGGTCCCACAAATAATTCGTAGAACCGTAGGTCTGACCACCCGTGTAGTATACTGGCGGTCCAAGGGCCATAAGGTCCTTGAGGTCCACAGGATACCCGGGGAGAAGACACCGTCTTGAAAACCATGAATCACACGAATATCGAAGGCAAAGGATGCCACCTCATATTGAAATGAAGTCAATATGTTAGGTACAGCCTTACGCCCAGCGAATTGGCGATCATCGTTGGGGACGGACTTCCAGGCTCTACTCTATATCTGCCCAGGAGAACCCTTTATTCAAAGGAACCCGTGAGATCCAGGGAAGATAGAGAGGTTGTATTGAGCTAAAAGCACTTTTGATAAGGCTCCTCCTTAACTCCTTCTATATCAGTTGGGCCAGTCACAATAGAACTCAAAGTGGCCTTGCGTATCCGCGCAGCCAACTTAATAATCCTACAGATACTAAACCACGATAGGTATAGTCGGACAATAAAATCACCCCGAGCCCCCCGGTTGCGAATACACTTCCGGTGGTGGGGAGGAATGATAGTCGGGATCCCTGCCCGGCTCAATGACACATAGATAGGAAACTGACCCCGATCACTGACTGATCCAGCATAGTATTGTTGGAGATGGACACTACACTGTTTCAAGTACAATGAAACAAACAATAGGTTAGACTTCCTAACCAAGGCCATTACTTTTCTAGCAAAGACCAACGAGCAAATAGCTCCTTCTGCAGATCGACTACCGGAAACGGCCAAGAAGATCTTAATCACGAATCCTCTCAACCGTCCCACGTGTTCAAACACGCGGCGCCAGGATGCCTGAGGCAGACGTTCAATAAAGTTGGTAAACAAAGTCATAATCAGATTTATTACTAAATAAGAAAGAGATTGATCACCCTGTATTTACTAGTCCTTACTCGGACATTCACTCTCCTTTCTTAAGGTGCCGCCGCCAGCAGCTGAAAGGTTTGATCCCGAGTACTGATTGTAATGAACCATTCACTTGAACGGGGAAAAGCTACTCTTTCTCTTTCTAGTCCCGATAACGCTCACTCTTACTTATAGGAATGAACTTCAGACGAGGAATTTATATTTATTTTAGGCGCGAAAGAGCGCTTCTCACCATTAGTCTAGCGCCCTAATATAGTTAAATTTCGGTCGGGACTTATTATATAACATACGGGAGAGGGCATTTGAAGAGGAATAGTGTTCATTCAGTCGTAAGTGCTGCTTGCCAATTCTGCTTTTGAGCGAGTTGGAGTACTAAGGTAATCCTTTGCAGCCCTTGTATCAGTCTTGGTGTGAGCCCATGGCTAAGCAGTAGAAGACGTAGGATAAGTCAAGTCTCCCTACCAGGTGAGGTGGAGAATCGCTGTCTCCCTATTCTGCTTCCCATGAGCCTGTTGGAGTAGCGTTCTCTTCTACATGCCTGACTTATCCCTTTTCTTCTTTCATTCCTGACTCTGTGTCCGTCTAATCTAGTGAGCCATAAAGCAAATTATTAGAGAGGGGAATACCAGTTATAAGTTGTACTCTACCCGTGAGTGAAAGAAAAGAAACCCGGCTGAACTGAGGTTTCACGTCGCGATGCTCGTACCTAAAGTCAAGCCAACTCCAGGGATTATTTGAATGGTACCGACATCCCCTTTCATGGATTAGAGATCAAAGTAGAGATTTGAAGATAGTGCAGCCTCAAGAGAATCATAACATCGGTTTCTTTTCTGCCTAATCGAATGCGAATGAATGAGTAGCTAAACGCTCAGTCTTGGGGCGTCATTATCATTCGCAGCAAATTATAGTATTACGAACTCAATATATATACGGGGTGAAATATATATACAGGGCCAAAAATCTAGCCTTACCATATATAACGTTCTCTTTCCTAACTATAATAACGTACTTAAATATTCTCACTCGGCCAATACCAAATATAGATATAGAGAGTGATAAAGTCTTCGACGCGCCCGTGAAGAAGATCAGTTCCACGGGAGCTTCACCACCGATGCCTCTCGCCCAACGAAGCCGATGCCTCAGTTCAGTAGTAGGCTCCGGGCTCAACAATATACGATGATGCGTACAAAGGGCTCTACAATATACGATGCGTACGAAAGAGAAAGCAAGCATCTCGGATTGGGAGTTAAGGAAGCGATTAGCTCCTACTTTTTGAGTTCCGAGCGAGTGAACGAGAAGTAGAATCAGACCTCGCGGGAAGCGAAATCAAAGCAATCCTGGGCCCATACTATAATAAAGTGGCGGAATTTATATTTATTTTAGGCTTAATTTACTTTTATATTAGGAGGGGAGTTCCGGTCGATATTATAGGACCAGTGGAGCAGTAGGACGGACTAGTGGAGCAGCAGGGAGGGCTCCGTCGACTGAAGAGTGAATTTCGATAGCAATAGAAAGATGACTGAAGAGTGAATTTAAATAGATCGATCTGGAGAAAGCCTACTCTGCTTTCTATCTACCGCTGCCAGGATCGAGCGCAGGGAGCAGCTAACCAAGCGCTCCGGTCGACTAATCCAATAGCACCAGTAGAGCTGGGAAAGAGTTCCTGGACGTTTGGGAGAGGCATGGTTGGGGATAGGAGCGGGACTAGAAGGTGCGAACCGAGGCCAAGCAGCTATAGACTGATGAGTGAGGTGCGCAATCACTCTTCTTCAGTAAGGTAGGCAATCTACTCTCTCTGATTCTCGAAGTGAGGAACTTATATTATAGTAAGGCTTAGCGCTCTTTTTTCTTTTCTTTATTTTTCTTTCCCCGGGTCTCGGATCATATGAGGGGCTGTGACAAGTAAAGCATCTATTCGGATTCTTTCCCTCTTTCAGAGCCTGCTATTTTCTTTATTTCGATCATCGCTCCCCGAACGATTCAATTATTCAAAGAAACCGACTCCGAACAAAAGACTGAACTATTCTATTATAATGTGATTATTCATCTACTGAGCTTGGCTTATCAAATCAAACCTTGAACCCTCGCTGTCTTCCATTGCTTGAGACTCCATCGCTTGCCTTCGCTTCTTCGATTAGTTGACAACAGTTACAGAAAAATCTCAATGATCCGTGAAAAGATGAAAAGAGAAAGAGAGAGAAGGAAAGAGAATGAGGGTCCCAAAGCTTCCATAGGTGCTACTATATATCTAGGTCCTACTATATCTATATATAGTTAAAGCAACCATGAATTGAAGAAAGAATTCAGTCTCTCTTCCCTCCTCAATTGAGCACTAGCCTATCCCTATCCCCTTCTGCCTCTACCTGGAACTACACTCTGAAGCCCGCCTAAGCCACTGAACATTCGGCCTAGCACTGACCGAAGACGAGGGAGCACTCAGAGAAGGGAACTTTCATTAGTTCGCGAAACGAAATATGAGTGTGAGTCCACCTATTGTGCTGCTTCTTCTCCCCAAGGTATGCTCTCCCTCTCGCCCAACGAGTCCTCTCTACTTGAAGAGTTCAGTTCTCTCGTCCCCGGATCTCTTACTTTAGTTGAGTGCAGGTCCGGAGCCTGTCAAAGCTAGGTCTGACTGTCTTCTCTGGTTCCCTCGCTTATGAGACTTGCCTCTGCCGCACCGCTACGTGGGATAGGTTCTCTGCCGCAGCAGATTACAGTATTGCGTGCCCTCCTTAAGTAAGTTCCTAAAATATAGTAAATTGTCGTCGGCCCTTACTATATATTGAACTTATATTATAGTATGGCGGCCCTTACTATATATTTGAACTTATATTATAGTAAGGCGGCCCTAATATAGTAATTGCGGTCGGCCCTTACCATATATTGGGAATTTATTATAGCTAGAGGATTAGTCGTAAATAGCCCCAAAGGCTATTTATCTGCCTCTGCGTAGCAGAGGTACTTATCTTATAGTAAGGCGGATTAGTCTACGCCTTTTGGGCTATTTATCTCCTTTACAGTAAATTCGGCCCTTACTATATATTTGAACTTATATTATAGTATGGCGGCCCTTACTATATATTGGCGTAAATTGCGTAGCAGAGGAGATAAATAGCCCCTTTGGGGCTATTTACGACTAATCCGCCATACTATTAAATTCTCTGCTACCCCTTACTATATATTGGGGAGATAAATAGCCCCAAGGGCTATTTACGACTAATCCGCCTGTATATAATATAAGTTCCCCAAAAATATAGTAAATTGTGCAATTTATATTCAACCCTGTATATATATTGGGAAAGATCTGCCCCTGACTATAATAGCGTCCATACATATAAGTTCTCACTCGGCCCTCTCCTTTCAGTCGAGCCTATCAGGTTCTACAATCTCCCTTATGGTCGATCCCTTCGGCCCTCATCGCGTATACGCTCGAGCCTATCAGGGGATACCCTCTCCCCATGGTCGAGCTATTCAAATATAAGTTTCAGTGCCCTGAATTATTACCAGTATAATTGCGATCCCGTCGTTACACTCGGCCCTCTCATTCATCCGATCGGTTCGATAGGCGGCTACGATTCCATGCCTACTTCGGATAGAACGAAAGTTACTACAATAATGTAATGAAGCAGCGGGCCCGGGCAAGAGTCTCAGTCAAAGTGAAAGTCGTCCGGAGCATGCTTTTTATCAAGCGGGACTGATGCGAAGTCGGAGCGAACGAGGGCCTCATAACCATCACATTCACTTGAGGTAAAGGCTTTCAAAGCTGTCAAGGCGAGATAGGCTCCACTCCACTATGAATGAATGGGAGAAAGCACTTCGGGAAGATCTAGCATTCAAAGCAGCATCAGTTGCTATCGATGCCTGCGAAGGGAAGCTCTACCAAGGTATCCGAGATCGTGGTACCCGCCTCGGAGTCGAGTCGAAGGCGTTGGACTTCCGTACGATCATTGCCTTCCCTTAGCTGCTGCAGTCCCTTCCGACTACTACTTATGAATGAATGGTAGCTTGCTGAATGAGACTATAGTTGCCTCGATCACTACACTACTTCGTTCAATCAATGAACTCATCTTATTGCTCAACTTTCAATTAATGAGAAGAATTAGTAGGAATTTTGTCACTAGGAGCTCAGTAGATGAAGTACATCTACTTTGTTTAGAACTGGACCAGATCTATAAGGATCTGTCTTTATCTTCTTTTCCTAATGTGGAAAAGTTCCGTGTGCCTATGATCAAAAGAGCTTTAGCTGAGGGTAGCTATAAACTTTCTCCCTGCCTTTGACTCTTCAAGCTATAGAACCGGGTAGGCTTCGTTGATTGCCTCAACTATAACTGAAAGGGAATGACTTACTAAAGAAAGACAAACTGGAAGGCAAGCTACTCGACCAAGGGAAGAAGATGCTAAGGGATCTGAAGTTCGGAATTTATATTTATAGGCCTATCCTTACTACTTCCCTTAGGTTGTCTTTATCGCGCTACTATACTGATTATTCGCTCCTCAGCTAATTAGTGTATTATGCTCTTGGACGCATTCACTCTACCCTGAGTCATAAGAGGTATTCTTTAACTTCAGGGGATCTATTTCAGATATAACGATTAGAAATAAGCATCACACGTGCCACTCTAATAATTCAAATGATTTTTTATTGAATGCAAATTCGAACGAGTCAAAGTAAAAAACGAGATAAGGGAACCCAATAGAGTGAATAACATTAGTGCCTAACAAAGGGGCTATATTTTTCACCAGCAAGAGGTCCAACATGGTGTACCATTGACACTTTGGGGCAGAAGATTTTTTTAATTCAAACTTTACTTCAAGGTAAGAGCTCGCAACTATACTGGTAATAATTTAAGGAGAGGAAAGACTATAAGGCTCGACTGAGAAGGAGAGGGGCGAATCATAATGACGCTAGAGCCATACATATA
>NW_027430505.1:0-15509 GCF_044706935.1 Curcuma longa | reverse complement strand
AAGAAACTTGACGTTTCAATCTCTGAGGCTAAATCCCTTCAGTCTCAGACGGGAGCGTTAGAGTTTGCTAAACAGTTCTGGGTAGATCGGGTTCAAGTTAACCTGACTCCAGTGTCTGCCAAGGCACTCTTAGGTGCAACGACATTGATCGGTCTCTGCCAGCTGGCGGATAAGTATGGTCTTTCGAGAACATCACTGTTCTGTTTAGCGGGTGCTGGGTACCGAGTCCGTGCGCGCCTTCTTTCGCACCATCTTAGTCGACGGTGGAAGCGTCTGAGGGCGGATAAGTCCTTGACGTATCTTCGACTACCTCTCGATTTGTGGCTTGGTCGGGGCAACCCTACCAACCCTTATCTAAAGGGCATCATAGTTGAGGAAGTGCGCAGGGTGTGTAAGCCCAAGCAATTGGTCTTACCCCCTGATGACATCTTCTGGGGAGAGGGAGAACGGGATAACTTAGAGTTTACCCTGCTACTGAACTGGCAACGGTTATGGTTGCGGTGGTTGTTTTGGTATTGTACCGTTCCCCTTGGTGGCGATCCTAGTTTCGAAGATCTTTTCCGACCTCCGATTTCGGCGCATAGTTGGAAACGGAGCACCTTTGATAAAGATGTGAAAATGTATGGTGTTCTTAGGTCGTTGAACGTTATGCACGACTATGAAAACAGGTGACAAATGCTTACGTGAGTGAAAATGGCTCAAATGAGTGCACAATTGCTCAAAACTCACGCATGTAGAGGTGAAGCCACACCTAAGACCAGCGCCTAAATTGAACCAAACACAAATACAGACTCACCATGTGGACGCCCGGATGGATGTCGTCCTTGCGCATAAGGATTGCGAAAAGTCCAACTCTGATAAAATAAGGTACGTCCCTTTTATCAGCGCTGAATTTGCTTTTCGCAAAAAACCTACCGCTTGTGATCTAAAAAGGGGTGTTACAACACTTTGCCTGCAGCGGGCCACTATTTATTAGCGGATCCCCGATTAGTAGATCCCGGGAGCAATATATTACGGGTATATCCTAGTAGACGGGTCACGATCTGGCCTCGCTTCTTAAAAAAGGTACCCATGGTGACGTCTAGGGCGAGTACTGTTTAACGGTTAACCGTTAAAATTGCCCCTTGCTGATATAACGCTCAAACAAAAGTTCTAGCACGCTCCTTTCTGAGATGCGGGTTTCCACGGGGTGGATATACGCGCGAAAAAAGAGAAAAATGATGCACCGGATATATTGCAACTGATATATACAGTTGAGAGAGTGGCCTCGTTGGCAGGTGGGGATACAGCATACGCGGAAGCGAGGGTCTCACTTTTTTAAGTTACAGACCCTAATCAATTCTTTGGTACAAAGATAGAGCCCTTTGATAAATCCAAAGCTGGCACTCCGGGGAGGTACGAACCACACTAAGGTGCCTGAAACGACACCAACAACACTAATCAACTAATTAGGCCACTATGGTGCATAATGCTAGGACTTCTAAGAGTGCGACGAATGATCAATCGCAATAAACCCTCTTAGGAGCGTCAGTAACAGTACAAACCTATGCGAACAAGAACTAGGGACACATACGCCAGGACAAGATGAAGATGCCCCGGGACGACTGAAAAGTCCCCGAAGAGTAAAACAGCCATAGTGCTCGGGCAAACGGGAAAATGCATCCTCTGGACCAGCGTCCTCATTCCGAAGAGATCAAACTAGTGACTAAAGCTCGCACTGGTCTTCGTGCATAACACAAGAAGGCAACGATTGAATCCGCTTCCCAATTATTGCTGCGCCCAAAACTAAACATGCGTTCTGGGGACAGAACTATATCAGAAGAAAATAGAATGTCCCCACAACTCAAAATAGAAGCTAGGGCCCTTACTACTAATAATTTCACAAAGAGAAAGGTCCAGAGGCATAGGGCTATGTCAGTCTAGATGTCCTAGATTGTTATTGCGGATCATCCCCCAGGGATGGTAACCAAGCCGTCAGAGAGGCCTTGCGGGACAAGCGATGTTCGCCTGTATATAATATAAGTTCCGAAATCCGTACTGGGTAGAACTTAGGAGCATGGAACAAAGGGAGGGAAAGCAAACGCTGTTGGATTGATCTTTTCGATCGAAAAATTTTTGCAAAAAACTAATAGGTTTTTTTCGTTGTTTGTTTTTTTTAGCGCGCCAAATTTTCAGACGCTCAGCCGCTCGTGTCATTGAGCCTGGCTCTCTGCCACTCACTACAGCCGGAAGATAGATTGATTTTGACCCCGGGTCTGTGTTCTCCGCCCCCTACCTTTTTGGGAGTTCGGGGGCGGGACTCTAGACCCGGTCAAGAAAAATAAGATTCTCCGAGCTCTATCCCTACTTCAAAAATCCTACTTTGAGTCGAAATCGAGCCAACCCTTCCTCCATACCTCCTACCCAGGGGGAAAGAGGGAGAGAGAATAAGCCCTCGTGATTCAATTGGTAGGTATTGCTTTTGGATGGGCGTTCTTAGACAGCTTTTGATGGGCATTTAAAATAGGGTGGCAGTTGGTAGGATCTTCTTAATCAGTTTTTAGTATCATAGTGGAGTTAAGCTTTTTTTAAAAGGTTCACAAAAATGAACCTCTGATCGACCTCACTCAAACTACTTAGCCTATGAATTTGATCATTTGATACCAAGGCTTGTTTTTGAAATCAGAGGGGCATTGATTATACCACCTGATTTCAGTCTTTTATCCGGGTGTGATTTGGATCATTTTGTTAAGCTACATTTGATCATTTTTTTTGTATCATAGTTGAGTTTTTTCTGTTAAGCTTTTTTAAGCTGTCTAAGAACGCCCATCCAAAAGCACTAACAAATGACTCACCCTAAAAAGCTGTCTAAGAACGCCCATCCAAAAGCACTAACAAATGACTCACCCAAAAAAGCGAAAAGCTTTCCCATCCAAAAGCACTAACAAATGACTCACCCTAAAATTCCCATATGCTACGGTCAGACTCGGCCCTCCCGGTCTCAATTGGTAGCTATCGCACGTCGATCCATCGTATGTTTTTATAAAGGTGAATCGGGGATCAAAAGCAGAAAGTCCATAGCCCCTGTCGCAATTCGTAGGTAGCGAACGTCCATCCTTAGTATGTGTTTTATAAAGGCGGGGATCAAAAGCAGAAAGTCCATAGCCCCGTCGCTGCTGCTCGTCCCTGGTTTTCGCTATGAACGAAACACATTTCCTTATAGATAGATAGTGTGTAGTTAGGAACCACGTTTCTTTATGTGATAACGAGTGGAGCTACGAGTACTAGAGCCTGAGGGCAGGGAGTAGATCATTCGTGTTTTTTCATCCGTTTTCATAGCGCTGAGTGATCGTTAATAAAGGTGAGAACTGAGTTACGAGGTGAGGCTCATTCTGTCATGTAATAGTATAGTCAAGTTAGTTTGCAACAGAAGCAACTTCAGCTATCCAAAGAAATCCATAAGAACCAAATAAAAGAGTCACTCCACTCAAGCAAGGTGCGGATCGGCAGAGTCAAGAGTCAAGACCAGGGGCGGTTCAGAAGTACTACCAGTAAGAGGACTAGGCAGAGGCATAGAGAGAATGAAAGAGCATCGGACCAGGAGTAGAGTAATCGGAGGGCTTTGGAAGAGAAGATGAAAGAAGTGGATAGGATTCATAAGATCAGAGTTCAAGGAATTTAGATTTATAGGGCCCAGCTGAGCGAAGGTATGACCTGTAGGTAAGGGTGCAAAGTTACTTTATATAGTATAAGCAATAGAGAGCTTCTGGGTACCTTTGAAAGAGATAGATGGATTGGACAGGCTTGGTGAGAACCTTTGTTAGCATAGCGACCTAGGATCCCCGGATGAACCTCAACCCGGGATAAGTAGAGAAGATTAGATGAATGAATGTTCGTCGGTGGCTCTCTGAGAGGAAGGGAGCAGCAGCTTAGATGAGTTCAAAGACAGTGAATGAGAGAAGGGTGAGGAACGAGTGGGGCGACGTTGGTAAGGATTGCCCAAGGTAGAAAGATGGGAGTAGAGTTCCGACCGCTACTAAGCCCCCTACAATATAATTAAATTGTGGTTGAAGTTGGCACTTCAATGAATATGATGTAGTTTGGGCATGCTATCCAACTGAACCCATAGATCCCATGCTATCCTACTTCTGCTAAGAATCCAAGGCAGTGGCCTTTGAGGAGAGCCATACTATAATAATTTTGGTGCCGACCATGTAAGCGCTTATCCATTGCCAGACCAGGATCCGACCAGATTAGTTGAGCTATGCAATATAAATATAAGTGAAACGAGATCTTTGCAATTGAAGCGAACTAGGAGAGGTCATCCACACCGTGAACTGCCAGCGCATAGGGAGTGCAAAGAATAGGAATGATTAGGGAGCACTAGAAAGGAAAGGTAGGGATGTAGGGCTAGATGGATGGGATACATAGCATGATCCTATAGTAGACAGATTATATTGCAAGCTAAGGAGAGCATGAATCAGTGTGATTCCTCGAGTAGACGAAGACTAGACAAGACCTAGATCTCTGCCTGGGAAGCATAGGGCAGGCGAGCTCAACCATGATAAGATCAGGCCCTTAAATGCGAAGGAGATTCAAGAAGCGGAGACCAAGGAACTGACTGAATAGAATCTAAGATGGATGGTAAGCGAAGGTAAGTGATGGCAGTGAAGAAGAAAGTGTGGTGGCGAAGCTAATAAATTGACTAATAGTTCAAGGATCAGGGAGGTTAGACCTTTCAGTAAGCAGGATCTATTGGGAGGCTATGATTGATGGTAAGCTAACTTGTGTGAGTGGGGTCTGTATGTTAAGAGTGATTTGACTTGAGTGACGTGCTCGCCATACTATAATAAATTTAACCATTTTATATTGTTCTTTCACTCTCCCTACTGACTCCTGCATTAACTACTGCTGCTCTTTGGTCGGCACTTTCTTTTATGACTACCTTCTTGTTTATATAGGTTCATCTTATCATTGTACTAATTGTTTGACTTCGTTTTCAGATGCAGAGGTAGATGAGTTAATGGCTGAAAGAATCAGTTCTAGACCTGGCGAAGGGCATGCATTTTAAAGAGAGAGATCTGTAATCGTACCTCGGTAGTCGCTCGGTCTCTAGGCCCAAGAAATGAATATAAGTTGAGAGTCAACAGGTATTCTATAAGGTAAGGTGTGCCTTATATTTATGTAGCTGTGGTGGGCTATTTATTCCTGTCCCTATGTCTTTCGTTGTCAGGGTCTTTCCCATCTCGTATCAACGTATGTTCAACGTCGCAGTCGCCAAATATATATACAGGGCCTATCTTTTTCCTCGTTTCATTGAGTTAATCCTCAATCCTCTTTATTCATTCGAAGTACTCTATCCCCCGTCCTCCTTGTGCATTCATACGGACCACAAGCAAAGACTGTTAGGCATGCTGATGTAGAAGACCCACGTCCTCTCCTCTGCCTAGCTCTTCTTACATCCATTCACCTAAGTCAGTACCCCGCACTTCCCACCTCCTAAGAAAGCATCGCGTACTTGCGCTCCTTCAAGTGCCTCATTCTCATCTCCTACTAGCACAGCATCCGATAAAGTCCTCACGCAACTTAGTCTACCCTATCTATCCGTTGAGATCAAGAGGCCCGATCTATCCTTATCAAGATGCCCGAATTTACTATATTTTTTGGGGCCGCTAGGCCTCGCTTATCCTCCCTAGGAAAGAGCTGCGTATCTACCCTCCCATCTCTTCTCCTCCGCATCTCATCCTGCTCATAGACCTCGTTCCCGGATCTATCTGCCCCATGCTCATCCATCCACCTTACTTGGTGGCTAGCGCATACCCATTACCTGCTAGTTGAGCTATAGGGTCTGGCCTATGTTCAGGTGAGGCCAGTCTTCCCTTAACTACTAATATTATAAGAGCCAGTCAACTATGACCTGATAATCTTCCTGGCACATAAGCTCTGGTACATGACTTCTTAAGTGGATCGGTATGCTACCTTGGAGAGGACACCATCCACTGTAAGTAAAAGAGTCTCTGTCTTCTTGGACGAGGAAATCCTGATCGGTATTCACTTTACCTAATAAATAGCTGATCGCAAGAATCCCCCCCCTGAGGTAGCAAGCCTCTTGTAATCAAGTAGAGGCGGACAATGAGTCAGTTGAGTGGTTCTCGGAGCATTCCACATCGAACGAGAACTACTAAGAACTAGGTGCGAACAAAGAACGTGACGATCTTTATTTAGGCCTAAAATAAATATAAATTCCTAACATACAAATGAAGCGAAGCGGAATGCGGCAGCAGCGAGCCTACTATTTCAGAGCAAGCTGATCAGTTACCCAAAGAACTAGACCGAAGTCGGGCGTACTCATATCAGGCAAGCTGTGAATCAAAGCATTCCTACCGGGGCCTTGAAGCGAGGGGACGAGTCTTTGGCTCTATCAAATGCTAGCGCTCTTCTATTTAAGAATTCATCTCAGGTGTCGGTCCTCTAGGCCTGGTTCAGGTCATCTGTCTGAGGCCAGGTGCCGGTCCTCTGTCTTAGCAGCCCCATAAGATTCACTTTATGCATCTAGGTCTGGAAAGCGCTTCTTGTACTCTTTGGACCCTTCCCATTTCTGTGCTCTTAGTCAGATAGTATGGCTCAGGCTTCGGTCTACCTTCGTACCCACCCCCATGCAGAACGACTCCTACTATAGTTCTGTTCTCGACCATTCACTATGAGAGCCAGGGTTCAATTCAATGCCAACTTCGGGACAGGTGCTACGCGGTACGAAAGCGCAGTGACGGTCTAAGTTAGGGGAAAAATGCAACGGGAAAATCAAAATCAATCTTGATTCTCATTGATCTTATACCCTTCACTCTTTCCATTCACTTTAATGCATACCGTAGTCGTTCATGGCTATTCAAACGCGTCATTATCATTCCTATTATTACCAGTATACTTGCGTGAATGAAGGGTGAAGGGTAGGGTAAGATCAATCGTTGTTTTGAATGAAATACCATGCACGTAATACTGTAATTTGCTCTGATCTTTCTACGTTTTGAATGAAATACCATGCACGTAATACTGTAATTTGCTGTGGCCTTTGGGTATTATCTTTAGTGTGTTCCTGGCTACCTCTCTTGTAGTAGAAGTCGGACTCTTGATTCTTAACGTGAGTGCCTACGAGGAGTGTGATTCTAGTGATTCTTCCTTTCCAGTGAGCTAGATCTCTAACTAAGCCCTGTGCAGAGAGCATACGTTGGACGAGACGGTACGATCGGCATTCAATATAGGAGCGAGTGGAATTACAGACACTTACGTACCACTCAGATAATATGAAAACCGGACTAGGATGCTGGATACGCACAGGAAGATCAGAGATTCCTTGTTCAAGCTACGGTTCATACCATTCTTTAGTATTTATGATGACTTGAATGGAACAGGCGGAGGGCACCTGCTTAGTTTAACTAGCAGGGGAAGCGATCGTGACTTCGTTCGAAGGTAGATTTGGACGCTTAGTGAGAACTACACGGGGGAGGAAGAATAGTGGAACTAGAGAGGGGAATCGGACTCGTTCAACTCTTAGAAAGAATCAAAAGAAGAAGATATGGGCAAGGGGGCACTTCACTTTGAATCAGTGGAGTACACGTGGCAAGGGAGGAAGATATTAAGATACGCTTTGCTCTGCGTCGTTATCACTCGCTCATAGCTAAAAAGTAACCTTACCTTACTCGTCCCAGCTTGAGCTAATCGCGTTCCACAGTAAAGTAACAGCATCTATGTACAGCTCATTCTACACGGATACGTACCATATAGGAAGCATTGGTGCGCAGATAGAGAGGCATAGGAGGCACGTTTTATCCTATAGAAAAAGACCATGAAAGATGGACTTTACGATACCAAAGGTATAGACTTCACCCGTCGTACCTTTACATAATAGGAAAAGAAGGAAAGTACTAGTTGGTACACAAAGAGAAAGAAAATATAGTATGCCCACACTATGCTAGCAATTCATTACAGGTAGAGCAGCATATGGTATGAGGAGAGTGATCACTAAAGCAGGGAAGCAGAGAGTAGATTAATCATGATTGATAGTTGATAGAAAGAGAAAGTACAAGTGACTTGAGCCAGGACAGGACTGCACATCTATTGTTGATCATAATTTAGATACACTAGGTATACTTTATGCCTTTATATTACTCGTAATGCATGAGCTTAGGTCAGAGATTGACAGAGGAGAGGGAGACAGAAAAGTGAACTAACTGACGACTTGGAAGCAGGTCAGAGATATTCACTTGAAAAACTGCTCTATCAGGACTAGAACCAAGACAAAGAAGCTAAGAAATCTATGAAACCAAGACAAAGAAGCTAAGAAATCATGAGGACCAGCGCGATATTCATAGAATTAGACGAGTTAGACTAAAGGATCGGGAATACTTGGTATCGACCGGTAGGAAAGCCTACTATGAGGTAAGCCTACTAGTATAGTAATAAGGCAGCTCTTTAGTAGTTAAAGGAGTTATGCTGGGCTCAGCTGCCCAATGGAACTCTACTCAGTTATCACTGACATATGTACACATTCGAGACAATTGGCCAGTGACGCCTACACTATAAGTCAAAAGTAGGCCCGAAAAACCCCTATCCGAGACCCGATATGCAATGCTACGAAAAACTGTCCTGAATAGCAGAGACTACCCCTGTAGGACTAGACCACAATGCATAGAATAGAATGGGAAGCAATACTAGACTGCCTGTACGCCCAGTACGAAACCCATACAGTACCCATACCTAGGTACACGAGTGAGAACAACGTGCTGACAGCGAAGGGTATTTCCGAGTGATAAATATGAAAGGGTAGATGTAGTTTTGAATCTACCGCCCGTCGGATAGTAGTAAGTAGTAAATGGCGCAAGTCCATGAAGATAAGAGACTGTCCAGCCTGGAGATTCAGAACAGGAAATAACTTTCTTTTTTCGGGAGGAAACCAAAGCCGTGCTAATTAGATCTTTCTTGCTTTCACGGGCAAAAGAGCTTATTAGAGTTTAAATTACCGTACCGCCTAATCTAATATATACAATTGAGATTCAAAACTAGATTACCCGTCTCAGGACTATAATATAAGTGCACTCGGACCAAACTAAAGATAAGGAACGTAATCTGCCCCTGTCTAAGATTCTACACTATCTTATCTTCCCCGATCGAATTCTCTCTCTTTGATTTCAGGCTTCCCCTTCCCTCTTCACTTTCTCTACTCCTGTCTGCGTTTCAGCTTTCATTCTTGAATCTGATCTTACAGCTAATTACTAAAGGCACTTAAGTCATTTCGAGGCAGGTACTAACTTCAATTCCACTGCGAAGCAAATACTGACTCTATTCTATTGGGGGCGGAGCCTTCTCGATCTACATTAATTTCATTCCTGCAAATACGACAGACGGAAGATTCAGACAGTTATCATTAAAACTCAGAGGGGCGAAAGCGCGAAGACCAACGGGAAAGAGTCACCTTACTATATATTTAACCATTTACGACCAAAGAGTGAATGTGTAAACATTCACGACATGGTGCCAGGTGCTGTAGATCTTTCGTAGTATTCGTTTTGAATGGAACTTACTTTTTTTTGTGGGCACGTAATTATACTGGTAATATTTGCTTGGGGCGTGATAAACTTTCCGTTTTCTATTTTGATACTGAATTTATCCGCTCTATTATCTGTCTTTTTCTCTCGCATTCACTCTACTTTCACTCTCGGATTTGTTTCGTTCACACTCTCTTTTTTCTTTAAACTATCCGTTTTGTATTTGAATACTTCAATTGTTTGTTTTGTTCGTTCCCAGTCGTTCATTTAATCTGCAACTTTCTTTTTCTTCTCCCTGAAAGATGTATCTATCCGCCTTTCCTTATTCTCTATACTCTGTCTAACGTCTCATACTAAACTCGTTCGTCCGTCCCACACTGAATCTGTCTTTCACGCTTGAGACGAACAAATCACATTCCCTAAGTCTCCACGTCGCCCCGTATAACATTTTTTTTGATCTTAGCTATTGCCGAGCACTTATCTATAGCATACGCTCGAGCCCGGTCAGTGTTGTTGATACTATATAATTCTTTTTCTTAGTATAAGATTGAAGTGTGGCTAAAAAGAAAAGAGTAAATGGTACACCATTTACGACCAAAGAGTGAATGTGTAAACATTCACGACATGGTGCCAGGTGCTAGGGTATCTCACTTTCGACAAGACCTCGATCCAATTTACCTAGGGAAAAGTGAGGCGAAAAAGAAAAGAGTAAATGGTACACCATTTACGACCAAAGAGTGAATGTGTAAACATTCACGACATGGTGCCAGGTGCCCACTAGATAAAATATACCTTTCTCACATTTTTTCTATTGCGAATGCTCGAAAGGTATATTTTATCTAGTTATGGAGTGAAATTGAAGTGTTAATATTAGCTTAACACTAGCTTCAACATGAGCTTACGATAGAATGGGCACTGAATATGCGGGCAAAAGAAAGTGAAGGGCCGAGTGTAACGACGGGCCAGTAAAAACAATAAATAATATACGAGAGAAAAAACACTAAGATCAAACTACAACAGACCTCTCTAACCTTCCTGGCGAAGAGAGCTATTCACTCGTTGAGAGTATTTTTATTTAGAACTGGCATCAAAATACAATGACTGTTATAAGACCCAGAAATTGAGCTCTAACTCCTTTTCTGGGGCCTTACTATATTGAACTTATATTGAGGAAAAGATCTCAATTTATTCGCTCTGGTTCACCGTCTATCAGTAAGAAAGGGATCGTAGTAGGCTACCGATGACCTCCTAAGCACTTTAAACCAAGCTTCCTTTCTCGCTTGCTTCAGAAAGTCATAATATCTCACTTACCGTTGCTATCTCTCCTCTCGTATCACTTGCTCTCTCCTTTGGTCGTATGAATGCCTCGCACTTGAAAGTCAGGGCATCAAACTTAATAATATAGTTCTATATTTGCCCGCGCTCAGCTCTCTCACCTAGTGTTGGTAAACGGAAGGCATGAGCGGGGGATTGCCATGGAGAGGGTCGCACGGGTCTTCTCTTGTCTGCTCAAGCGTCTCGTTCGCATCTATCTTTCTATCTAATACTCTACATTGGATTTGTAGTGTCTTTCACAGGCATCCTAATACTAAGAAACATAAGAAAGGGCCGTAGGGGGGGGAGAGCTCTACCTTTATGGATAGAGTTCAATCTGTCCAATATTCAGTCTTTCACGCATGAACTCAACAAAATCAAATCACTCTATTGAACTTGAACAGTCTTATATCAAATCTATCGTTCTGGAACAGTCGTTCATTCTCTACTTTGACTATCACTCTCCACTTTAACTGTCTACTTTATACTAGGACTCATAATTAACTTTCATCACATATTTTTATGGTGAACTTAAAGTCATAACTCATCTTTGTCCGAGCCAGGCAGCTATAGATATCCTTTATAGTGCATAAGATCTGATGCGTAGGAGCTAAATCATGGAATGGGTCTGAATAATCCTACAGGGGTGATCAGTCTACGTTTTTAAATTGGCAATCAGTACTCTTGCAGCGGTTCGCGATCCTTCCATGAAAGAATGCATATAGGTCCCCACTCACCCGATGAGATCGCTAGGATCCTTCTTTAAGTGAGGCAACCTTTGGGATTCAAGATGGGCTCCCGGGAGTGAGAGAGTAAAAAGGGATACTCAAGAGTAGTAGTTCGTAATAGGACTCCACCAGCCCCTATTCAGCTATGCGATTCACAGATCAGATAAATATAAAAGCAACCAGGAAAGGGTAAGGAGAGACTCATGCCAACAGAGGTGACCATTCAAGTAGTCCGGCAGAAATCTGAGTCTTAATAATAAAGAGAAAGGGTTCGGTGAACTTATAATAGTATGGCATACACTGACGAATGATAAAGGGTATTAAAGCATAGTGGAATCATCTTCACATAAGATCTGATAGAGGGTAGGAGGGTCAGTTGTCTTTTAATAAGATAATGAGTTCGGGGAGGGTTAGTCAAAGACTCGAACAAATATATAGATTGCGCTCGGTGGTCCGCTATTCACAGCTGGCTCAGTCTCTTCATTAAGGAAAAGGGCCATACTATAATATAAGCACCATCAATTTCCATTACTCGTTTTAGAGATCCATCATAAAGAGAAAAGGACGGGCTGTCATGCGCAGCAATTTAGTAAACGGGCCAGCAACGCATCAGTTGAGCTATTGAGTCAAGCTACATCGCTATCTTTGCTACGCTCCCTTAGCCCTGAGATTTTTCAGTTCTTCCAAGACCGAGAGACCCAGGTTCAAGAGCTGGTTAGCAGATAACGCCGTAGAGACAGGAGGGCAGGCCCAGACCACCTTGAAATAGAACAGATCCCAGCCTCACCTAGAACTCAGGGAACTGAACTTGGACTGGACACTCAACCCTTCTCTGATAATGCATTTTCACTCTTCCTCTCTATCAAAGCACTTCGCCTCGTCTTATTTTCTGCTGAACCATCTTGACGTCGCTGGCTCGAACTTCGCTTCTTTCAGAACAGAGTAGTAGAGCAATAATCATAATTATAGATCGTCATTCATACAAGTAATCGGCATATGAAGGAGTTATTCAGCTGCTAGTGGCTCCAATTATCTTGGTCCAACTAGCCTTAAAAGATAGGATCTCGTCACCCTCTTCTCGCCAGTCTTCGCTAGGTCTTCTCTGGCTATAAAATGGAGTGCTAGTGCTTCGCTTCAGATATGATAGGAAGGAATGAAATGACGTCTCATTTGAGTATCTTTCTTAGATTATTTTCTATGGTTGACAGAGATATTTTTTCTTTCTGGGATTGGGAATTTATTATAGCCTAAAATAAATATAAATTCCGCCTCATATCTCTCTCGTTCGCTAGCTTGCTCAACCTCACATCTGTAATCTCTTACCTTACTATAATATAAGTTCCTCCACTACTATTCTCTCAGGCCCTATAATATAAGTTCCTAGAACAGAGCTCCGTCACCTACAGCGCTGGGATGACTCTCAGATCAGCCTACCCGAAAATTCTATGTATATAAAGATGAATCGACTCCAGGCACACCTTTCCCCTATCGATTGGACGGGTCTCCTCTTGGAAGGGACTGGAAAGATCTGCCGCTAGCGCTTCGTGGTCTATGCTTATATCGCTGGGACAGATTTATAGTTCGTAGGCAGCCACCTAGGAATAGGCAGAATCATATGCGGGAGGAGAGCGAGCTCTCTTTCTTCAGTAGGGATAAGTACTAGCAAGCAGTCATTTATCATTGAATTTGTTCTCTGGACCTAGTTGGGGGCAGTACTACTATAGAGTTGGGCATATCTTTAATCTCACCCGTCTAATCCCTATCACGTATCGAAAATTTACTTTTATATTAGGGCATGGTTCCCATAAGACAAATACAGTAAATTCTTGCAGGAGCTGTCGGGCTTTAGCTTGAGTGCATTCCTACTGGAATCTCCATCCCTAGCTTCCAACCGTCCTTAGCCGCACCTTGAATCTTCTTTCATTACTCGCTGAGCCAGACGTCGCGCCTAGCCTATTTTCTCCCTTCCAGATCCGCGCCCCCCGTTTCCACTTTCTGAGTTCTTTTATCTAGGGCCCTCACCTTCGTTCCTTACTTCGTGCTTCGTTGTAGTGTTAGATGCCCCCTCTGATCATATTCACAGACTGGAGTTCAGGTCGAGCTAGGACCCTGTTGATTTGTCGTGCCGGTCGCATAGCATAGCTCCTGACTAGTCTTCCGGGGATATTTAAAGGAGAGATTCGAGATAAATTATAAAGATGAGTGAAATATGATAATGAGAATATTAGATAGATAAGTATGAGAAAGTATTAGATAGATTAGATAAGTTAGACTAAATGAGAAAGAATTATATAGAGGAAGCAACATTGGTATCTTCTAGAACATACTTAATTTATAGTACGTTAATATGCATATTTCGGGTAGCGTGCATTAAAGGGTCTAGATGTCCTGGCATTAAAATGCTAAGACCGGAAAAACGAAAGTTAAAAGAAAAGAAAGAGGAAAGAAAGATCCACCCGAACATAAGTTGGTATAGGAACCCCATGACAGGGGCCCCATTGCCAAAGGAGGGTAGCTAGGGGTACCGGCGGTAAGTCATTTGGGTATCTGATTGTACTGGTCCCCCCTTTTTCCTAGGAGAGAGGGAATAACTTGTTCCTATATAGTCGAATTCGGCGTTTCGCTTTCCAAGGGCGAAACTACACTCCTTCGGTATCTGGGGTTCAATCTATTTGTTGCAACCATTCCCCCCGAGATAGAAGCCTGGGAATATACATACCTATAGGGATTGCTCTTCACTTGCACTCAACGTTCCACTGTAGGTATAGGAAGGCCCGAGCAGGGGATTGCCAAGGGTAGGGTAGCACAGGCCCCCTCGGCTATCTCTCCAATCGTATTACTGACTCCCTCCTTTGGTCGTATGAGAGCCTCTCACCCTCGCACTCTCCATTGGACGTATGAATCACACACTCCTATTTAATAAAGGTTAGATCCAAGTAAGGGTAGAACTCAATTCAAAAACAATCCTATTGCGGGTCGCACGGGACCACCTTAATTCTGACCTTTCGTTTCCCAAACACTCTTAAGTCCGGGACAACTACAACCTCACAATCGTATTTGTTATTACCATCTTACTGGTCGTTCCCATAGTTTTTTGTTTTCATCTCACTGTTTTGTTTCCAGTCTGTATAGAGCTCACACCGTTCCTCAGTAGGTATAGGGATAGCCTGCGCGGGGGGGCCCCCATTGCCAAGGAGAGGGTCGAACGGGCCCCTCGGCTATCTCTCCTCTCGTTTCACTTGCTCTATAAAGTAAGGAGATCCCACATTAATATTCTAGTTATAACCCTCGGTATCTCAGTTAGTCGTTTCACTTGCTCTATAAAGAAAGGGCTTACATCTTAATCTAATTTAGATTTCCCTCGCTCAGCTCTCACTCATAGTGTGATCGGATATATTGAGTTTATTAATACTAGTTCTCTTTCCAGTCCAGTATCTTCAATTATCTAATTCCATTCTGCCCACTCTCTCTCCCACACTATCTCCTTTGGTCGTATGATTCAATAAAGTAAGGGAAGCTAAAGTGATTCTTATAGATTCATACCCTCGCACAGCTCTCACTCCTAGCCCTGGTCCAACCTCTGAGAGGGTAGCTCCTTAGTCCCTAGATGAAGCACTTTGGCTTTGCTTTTGGCACCTAGCACTATCTACCCCTCCCGGGCACCTAGTTCCGGCTAATGGATTATAAGGGTCTTTGAATCTCGTACAGATGATGATAGCGATGTATCTCTTTCTTATTATTATAGAATGTTGCAACCGCTGGCTGTTAGTATTGGAGTTGGACTGTTCACTGGGCTTAGTCTGGTCCATTGCAGGGATTGAGCTGATCTACCGATTGCGAGGGAATCATACGACCAAAGGAGAGAGCGAGGTCCGAGTTATAACGACGGCGACGTGGAGACCAATGGAGACGTCAAACGATATGAGATAAATAATGTATATTCTTT
>NW_027430504.1:0-1431 GCF_044706935.1 Curcuma longa | reverse complement strand
TAACAATTTTGTAGGAAAACTCAAAAATCATTATTCACCCCCTCTAGCAAACACATCGGTCCCAACATTCCCCTCCTCTTGTGTGCTTCAGTTTCTCCTCCTATCCTTTGCTAGGGCCGGCACTCAAGGGTATTCATCCTTGCTAGGGCCGGCGGCCAAGAAGAGAGAAGGAAGAAGAGAAAGAAGGAAGGGAAAAGGAAGAAGAAGAGGGAGTTTCTCTCTTGCTTGCCATCAGATTAGAAGAAAGGAAGAAAAGGAATTTGGGTGGAGTCATCTTGGAAGATCGTTGCCCACACAACGTCCAAGAAGAGGAGAGGAATACAGCAGAAGATCAAGAGGTCTTCGGGTAAAGAACATCTCCTACACAATCTCAAGAAGAAATGTACAATTTATTTTCCGCTGCGTAAATTGTTTCCTTTATATATGGATCCTGATACCAACACAAGAGCCTAATGATCTTATGCATAGATCAAGCACATAGTTGATCGAATATGAGAGCTGTTTGAAAAGATTTCATCTTCAAAAAATTTTTGTCTAGCAAGAATTAAACGGAGCAGAATTTCAAGCTCCATCAATGGTATCAGAGCATTGGTTCGAGCACTGTGTGTTTGGCTTCAGTTAATTTATGCACTTTTTATGCATAAATTTAGGCAGGATAATAGTAGGATTTGCAAATAGATTAACTCTGTGATTGCAGGATTCCTAGTTCCAACTATTATTGCCTAAATTGTGATGTGTATGTTTGTGTGTTGTGCTTGGATGTAATGTGTGATTGGAACCCTCGGGCATGTCGAGGTTATTATGCATTATTGTAATAATAATTAAGTACAGCGGCACGCTGTATAGTGTTAGAATCGGTAAAAAATAAAATAATAATAATAATAAAAATCCCGGTTCGGTCGGTTAAAAAGGGAATTAGGGTATTGTCTTGATAAACCCCTCTCTCTCCTGCTCTTTTCCCTCTCCGTGCGCACAACACCCACGCCGCCCTCTGCCTAAAACCGCCACGCCGCTCTCTCTCTTCTCCCTCATCTCCTTTCTCCTTCCATCCCCATCTTCTTTCTCCGTTTTCTCTTCTCCAGCGGATCTTATTCCTCTGCCCGACCTAGTAAAATCCACCGTGTTGGGTTGGGTCGATCCGTTCTCGTGGTAGATCGGAGAAGGGAAGGGGATCAGGGGAGTTCGTCGATCGGCAAGAGAACGATGATGGAGGCACATGTGAGGAAGAAGCCGGGGATGACTAGCATGAAGGAGATGCCGCTGCTCTAGGACGGGTCGCCTCCAGGTGGGTTCGCCCGGTCCTCTACGCCGCCGCATCCCCAACAAGGGCCCCAGCGTCTGTCGCCTCGTTCTTTTCGAGTCTATCTAGGGGTCGTCCCTTTCGGTAGATCAATCTCATAGCTGTGGTAACTACTTCATTCCTTCTTCGTT
>NW_027430503.1:0-2044 GCF_044706935.1 Curcuma longa | reverse complement strand
TTTTCTTCTATAATTAACAACACACCATGTACATAATACTACTTCCCAACTCATCGGACCTTTTGATCTATCGATCTAAATCTCACCCTTTGATGAATTAAAGAAGTGCATACTAAGCACATGTGTTTGTTATTATATCGGGATTAAGAGCATGTACATCTATAGTAACAGAGGTTTAGTTCGATTATATAGTCAGCATAAATCGAATAATCCTCAGATGATCCTGCTCAATACACACTTAGTGTACTAGTGTAATTCTATAGTCAAGATAGACTAAGACCAAATTATACTACAACCACTCTAATGGTTTATCCAATCTATTTTGGTTGTGAACACTATTTATAATTTACAAGGGACTGATAACATGGTCTTCTGTGTGTAACTCTGCACACCATGCTTATCTACAATATAGATTAAATGGATACTTGATAGCGTTCCGCAAGTATACGGAATGTCGTCAAGTAATAAAAAGATCGAATCCACAGGGACCGTGGAATTACTTACTAGATTTAGCACAAAAATGTGGAGAGAAAACTGAGCATGAGTTGTGTGGGGGAGATGGGAGTGTTCTAAAGTACTTTATCCTAGAGTTCAGAGAAAGGAGTCGACTGTGACACTGGTTTGTGAAACGATCCTAGGACTTCGGACTCCTCAGAGTATGGATTGATTGACTTGGATCCTCTACCTTTCCTCAATAATTGTTCAATTGTAAGGATGTTAACCAATTTATCCAATTCGACCTCGTCAGGTATCCTCGGAATAAGGCATTGGTGTTCTTACGTCACTCGTTGTCGGTTTGAGATGGTTCTAGAAGCCCGGTTCAAGGCATTCCCGTGTCACTCAGGCGCCCCAGAGTACTAAAAGAACCCTATCCCCTATCACATGATATCTTTTTACGGACATCTCTCCAACAATGAATGACCGCTAACTATCCCTCATAAAAATTAACTATACATTAAGAAACCCCTCGGAAACTCGCCCGGTTCAAGGCATTCTCCCTGTCACGAAGAGCCTCGGTGTACGACCTAATGATTCCTCAATACATAATCAATTCCTACCCTTATGGATTCATACACATAATTTATCATTCATCACAAGCATAAATCCACAAAGCAATATATAGCTATATCATAGAAAATGGTAGATTAATCAAATCCAAATACAATCATCCATTACATCTGATTCATCCTACATCCTAGAATCTAGGGAATCTACTCCATAGCGTGGAGTTTACAAGCCATAGGAAGGAAAGAATACATCTCAATCCAAAGATACAACAAGGAAATGCAGGAAATGAGACTTATCTTCTTCCTCAAACTGAAAACTCTGCGTAGATGGGGTGAGGATGGACTGGAGCAGTCGGATCGGTGGATGGATCGTCGAATCTTGCTCCGAAACAGGCGTCGATGGCTCTAGAACAGCTCCGGTGGCTCTCAAAGGTCTCCACCCTTTCTTTGGTCACAAAGAGGACCTATTTATATACAGGTCACGAAGTCAGCACGCCCCGCTCACACGGCCGTGCCTGGGAGGCACGGCCTCGTGTAGGCGTCGGACACAGGAGGAGGCACGGCCGTGCCTTGGGGGAACGACCTGAGGCAGTGAGGCTTCTGTCCGGGGGCACGGCTGTGCCTCTGGGGCACGGTCCAGACTTAACTCGGCTCTGTTTGAAGGCACGGCCGTGCCTGTGAGGCACGACCATAGCCTGTCTTCTCTTCATTTGCTGGACACGGCCGTGTCTTGAGGCACGGCCAGATGCTTGGACCCTTCTGTTTTGGCACACGGCCGTGCCTAGTAGGCACGGCCAACAGCAGATGCTTCCTTCAGGTTTGAAACACGGCCGTGCCTGTGAGGCACGGCCAAGTCTCGTTTGGCTTCTGTTTTAAAGCACGGCCGTGTCTGGTAGACACAGCCTATGACTGTTACTGAGGGGAATGTTGGCACGGCCGTGCCAGTGAGGCACGGCCCAGGCTTATTGGTCTTCTGTTTGGGCACACGTCCGTGCCCTTTAAAACACGGCCAGGAGACTGAATAGACACGCCCGTGC
>NW_027430502.1:0-1048 GCF_044706935.1 Curcuma longa | reverse complement strand
GTCGAATGGTTAAACTTGAATCTAACTCAAGGTTAATCAAATAATAGATACCTTGAAAATTAATCAAAATTAAAAATTAAAAAATCATCTCACAAAACTCATAGGATTAACTGTGTGATCATCTAGAAATGGGTGAGATGAAAATTAGGAAAGAACTAACTAGCTCTAAATCCACGATATCCAACCAAGCGTCTTTTGTGTAGGAACACAAGGACTTGGATCAATGGATGTTGGATAGTGGATGTTCCAGACACATGACTGGAGATCAATCGAAGTTCACCAAATTGAAGTTCAAGGACTTAGGATCCGTTGTCTTTGGAAATAATGGTAAACTTAAGGTAATTGGATCAGGTAACATTGAGTTAGACTTGAACTTCATAATTAAGAAAGTTCTGTTGGTTGAACAATTCAAATTTAACTTATTAAGCATTAATCAATTGTGTGATTTTAGATACATAGTTAGGTTCACCAAAACAAAATGCTTTATTAAAAATTTAGAAAATCCAAAGATTAAACTTACAGGAATTTGAAAGAATAATATTTACAATATTGACCTACCCATCTCCTCAACCAAGTGTTTATTAACACAATAAGAGGAAACTAAGTTGTCGCATCAGAAGATTAGGTCACACTCATTTCAGACTTATCCCAAAGATAAGTCAAAATGGCCTAGTAAGAGTATTACCTAAGTTAATACCACTAAAAAATAAAATTTGTAATGCTTGCCAACAAGGTAAACAAACTAAGTCAACACATAAGACACCCAATCAAAATCAAACCAACTCAATACTTGAACTTTTACACTTAGACCTCTTTGATTCTCGTGGGGCTAAGCCACTAAGTGTAAACTTGTACTGCTTAGTAATAATAGACGATTATTCTAGATTTACTTGGGTAAAATTCCTTAAAACTAAAGATGAAACATTTGATAAATTTACAAATTTATGTAAATTATTAAAAAATAAAAAAGATCTGAAAATCAAAAGAATACGTAGTGATCATGGTGGTGAATTTAAAAATTTTAAATTCATTAAATTTTGTCAAGATA
>NW_027430501.1:0-1346 GCF_044706935.1 Curcuma longa | reverse complement strand
ACTACTGTACCTTGCAGGTTTTTGAATGAAGCGGACTATTTTAGGGGGTTTGAACAGGAGATTTGGACCAGCTGAAATGCAAACGATCCTAATGCAAACGATCATGACATGGGAGTGTCGGTGTTTACTGATATCAAGAGATAAGAAAAATAGAATAAAAGTATGAAACTATTAAAGGAAGTAATAAATCTTACCAGATAAAGAGATGCCGAACAACCAGCGACGAGTGGAGTGGTGAATGCTGGAGTGGCCGAGTGGGATTCGTTCTAGGGGATTGCTGGAGTGGCCGAGTGGAGGGTGAATGAGATTCGGCGCGAAGGGCACTGAGAACAACCAGCGACGGAGCAACTGAGCAAGGCAGAAGAGTAGAAGACCACTCGACCAGCGACGACGAACGGCTGAGCGAGGCGGATGAGAGGGAAGGGAACGACGAAGCGAAGCGGATGGTAGGATGAGAACAATCAGTGACAACGAGCAAGTAGCGACAGAGCGAGGACGATGCGAAGGAAAGGAAGTAAGGAACGGGCTGTGGCGGAAATGGGATAGGGATGCGATTCGGGAAGAGAAATAGAGAACAAAGTAAATGTTTCCTTTATGCCGTTGCCATTAGATCTGGGTTTTTCTTAACAGCCGTTGGATTTAGATTTAGGGTAAAATTTTTTATTAAATAGGAGTTTTTTTATTAATTTTTTTTCAGGCCCGCGGGCCAACCCGAGCCCGCCACGGGTTGGCCCACCTAAACCCGCGGCCCGCTTGGGTTGACCCGCTTAGGCCCGCCAGATGATGGGTTGATGAATTTACAACCCGACCCGCTTAAATTAGTTGGCGGGGCGGGCCAACCCAACGGGCCTAACCCAAGTTGACGGCTCTAATTTAATGCAAGATTTTGTTGCCGATTGAAGGCATCAGTCGACTGGCCCTGCCAGCAGTCGACTGATGTTGCAGAGATTATAGAAGCCTGCACGAGAACAACTCATCTTCTTCGCCATTCTTTCATTCTTTCGTGCTTCTTTTGTGAGCGTTTTTGTGCTCTGTTCTCTGCTTTATTCCTCTCCTCCTAAGAGCAATATTTCATATCATTTTGGAGATGAAAAAGGTGTAAAGGTTTCTCCGCCTTCAAGTTTTCGAGAAGAAGAAGATTCATAGTGCATCGGGTGTGTGCGTGCGTGTGGATCCTTGGATTAGTCACCTCTGCGGAGGTGGATACCAAGTAAAATAAACCGGGTTAGCGTTGATCTCTGTCTTTCTCTTTATATTTTTGCTTCCGCTAATCTCTGTGCAGAGAAAGATCAAGAAAAATCGAGAAACGCTATTCACCCCCCCTCTAGCTATTCAACCGATCCTAA
>NW_027430500.1:0-3960 GCF_044706935.1 Curcuma longa | reverse complement strand
AATTACTGAGTGCATTGCTGGAAATGTATTGAGTTTAGAAGCCAAAGAATTTTGAGATTCAAAAGGATCAGAAAAAAAAAACAGTGAAGAAAAAGAAAAAAAAAAGAAGAGAAGATCGTAAAAGGGAATGTATTGGGCACTTGAAATTTGGTTTCATGGCCGGATTAAAAAGCAAAAAAAATGTTAAAGACATGTTCAGAACTGAGTTTGAAAAGGAGTTCCAATTGTAAGAATTGAGCTTGTAAACCAAATGGAAATCAAATGCAAGCCAAATGTGCCAAGACAATGAGCAATATGCAAATTTTAACTTTGGAAGCTTCATATGGACCGGTCTCAATGGAAATTGATTGATTTATATTTCTGGAAATGTGTTGAGTTGAGAAAGAAAAGAATTCAGAAGAATCAGATTGAAAAAAAACAGAAAAAATCAGAGAAAACAGAATGAAATTCAGAAAATCAAGGAAAAAATGATGAATTCAAGAACTCGGTTGCAAATCAATTGAATGAGTAGGATTGGATTGCAATAGATGATGGATACAACTTAGATGGCATAAGATCAGATTGAAACAAAATCAGGAAAAAATTCAAAGCAGAAAAAAAAAATCAGAAAAAAAGAGAGATGTTGAATATTTCAAGTAGAGTTTCAAGAAGTTGATCGGTTGATGAACCACAGTAGAACCTACCCCATTTCAGTTGCTTACTAAACAACAAATTCAGATGTCAAGTTGTCCAAAGTGCAGCTGCAATAGAAAAGAAAAGTCAGAAGAAAAACAGTATGAGAAAATCAGAAAAAACAGCTTTTTTCAGTTTTATTTTTCAGTTGCATTCTTACAATTTTTATGGGGCTGATCTGAGTTCGAATTGCATAGAACTTTGCATGGTTATTAGCATTATCAAGCAAGCTTCAAGATGGAAAAAGAATGGAGGAAAATCAGCAAAAGAAAAGAGAGAAAAAGCAAAATTTCAGATTGGTTTTAAATGAGTTTTAGAATTGAATCGTGCCAATGATACATTGTATTTTCAGTTTCATGGGAAGTGAATTTCTATTTCTGATGATTGGTTGCTATTTGTTTGCTCTTGCAAAGTCTAAATGTGAAAGAATTTGGCTTGATTTCAAAAGAAAAATGAAAATGGCACATTTGTGGTGATGTGTTGAGGAAAAGAGAAAATGTGAAAGAGGAGTTTGTATCAAGGTGAAGGATTTTGGAGATTTAGCTCAGATTTGTTTCATGGATTTGTAGACAACACCGAAATAAATGGAACTCAAGAGGAAGCAAGAAGAAAGAGTGGCAAGGATTATTAAGTTGCATTTAACTATACCCATGTCTTCTATTTCACTCACTTTTTTTTTCTTGAAATTTCCTTTTACTTGAATTTTTCTTTCTACATTCTCTATTTCAATTGTCTCATAGTCATGATTTCTCTACATCTTCAATAAACCTTAATATTTGTGGATTCCAATTCAAGAATGCTAGTGGAGAGTAGATAGCAAGCAAGCCTATGGAAGGCATGAAACTTAAGTTGCTTGAGTGAGCTCCACTTTACATTGATCATGACTTAGCATTTAGGATGAGAGCCACTAAAATTATTTATTGACCTTGTGAGCATTAGTGTGATACATTTGTCTCAATTAATCATGAAGGATGAAATTTGCTAGGTGGTTAGACAAGAACAAAGGTCTAATTCATGGCTTGGATTTTTGATACTTAATAATCCTAGATAACTTTCTTTCAATGGTTCTCAGATTATGATTGAGGATGATCTAGGGGGTACGACACTAGTTGATTTACTTAATTTTACTTTTTGTTTACTTGAGCGGGACGCTCAAGGATAAGTGTGGGGGAATTTGATAGGCCAGGGTTTTATGGTATTTTTGTTGGCTCAATTTGGGTTTTTATGTGAACAATTAAGTGCATAATCGATATAATTTGATTGCATTTGTGGTATGTGGTATAATTGGATGTTTGATATAATTTCTGTAATTTTGATGGTTAAATTGATATTAATTGGGCTTAACTCTTTGTAGGACTCAAGCGGAGCCATGATCGAGCTAATTTGGACCGAGTCAAGCCAAGATTGATCAATTCTTTTGAACCAAACATCAAAATCAAGACTAAGGTTTAATTTGAATTGAACCAGAGCCAAATTGGAGTTGAACCAGAGTTAAATCAAGCTGAACCGGCCTTAATCAGGGCTGAACCGGCGCCTAACCATGAACCCGATCCGGTTTAAACAGTGCTTTCAAATTTCAGTTATAAAGAGAAGGAACCCTGTAGTTGAAGATCGCGAACCCTGTAGCGCCGTTTCTTCCTCATTTTTGTTTCCATTTTTCATCGCTCTCGTGCGGCCAGAACTCCGGATTTCTTCCTTCCAAATTAATTTCCTGATTCCAGAAGGCAATCTACAACCTCGGTTTGGTGTAAATCGTGATCGTGAGCACTGGTGAGGGTCTCGCCAGAACTCGGCTTCCGCCGTGCTGTTTCAGCTGGGTTCTTCAAGTTTCATCAATCGGAGCAATCAAGGTCGTGAGGAGGGGTTCTCCAAAGGTCCTAGAAGGTTTCCGAGCATCGTATTGCAAGCAATTTGGAGAAGTTTGGCTGGATTTCCAGAATCCGGATTTGCTCTGTTCGGCGCTGGTTCGGAGGGTCTCTGTTACAACGTTGTTTGGAGCTGATTCAGAGCAAGCTGAGCCAAGATTTAGAGCTGTTTCTTTGGGATTTCTGATCATCTATCAGGTCTTGTGTGACGGCAAGGAGGAGATTGAGATTGAAGGGAGAATCCGAGTTTCTGACCGCTGATAATTGAAAACCCTAAATTAGATGTCACGATAGGGCTTCAAATTGAAATTTGTAGATTTTATCGAAAACCCGCGATAAATCTGAAAACGGAAGTATAGGGGCCTCGAGTCGTGTTTTTCCAAGGATTAGTAGAAACGGTTTAAATCAAGCTTAGATGTGTCGTGTTTTTGGGTTTTTCGAATATAAATGGGGTTTTGGTGTTTTAGAATGAGATGCAATTTTAAATTAAGCAAATGAAACAAAATGCAAGTTTACTAACCTAAAGATGAAAATTATTTAACCAAGGTATCAAAATAACCCTAAGATGCAATTCAACTCGAAGTAAAAGAATGCAACTAAACTTCAAATCCTAATGCAAGCTAACCTCTAATGCAACTAAATGAATGTTTGTATCAGTTAAGTCAAAACCTAAACCAAGCTAACCTAAATGCCAATTAAATCAAACAAATGGAAACCTAAACCCTACTTAAACCTATCCAAGTTGAAATGGCACGGGAGAAATGGTTGTGGCACGGAACAGTGTTTTCACTTTCAGGTTTCAGAAACGAATTTAAATAGGGAATTGAAGCTAGGAACACTTGATTACATAAACTAATGGATCAATCAAACCATTTAAATTCAAACAATAGCAAACCATGAACTAATCAACAGGGTTGCTAGGGATTCTATTTAACTGAAAAATTCAGAAACAAGAAGAACCGAAGCTTTCTGGAACTGCAAATTCAGACTGAAATCAGTTTGGAATTGCGAAGAAGATGCTCAATTCAGCTAAGAAATTCCTGAGTAAAATTGAATCCAAACAACAACAACTAAGCACGATCTGAATAACTCATTCAACAAGGTTGCTAGGCATTAAGAAGCTTCAAGTTCGGAAATTGAAGGAACAAGAATTGCAGAAACAGGAAAAATTGCGGAAACTGTAAATTGCATCTTTCTCCCTTTTCCTCCTTCAATTCTCCTCAAATCGGCGTCACTCGACTGTTGAATCCTCAAGAAGCTTCGATTCAATCTTTGGTGTGGTATCCTTGTGCGACCCCGATGCTGTCCAGCTCGAAGAAACCCGCTTCAGACGAAACAGAGCATCGGCGCAAGGGGCTGTGAGTTGGCAAAACTGAATTCCGAGCTCTTTCCTTGCTCCGATTAGCTTTTTGATGGTTTAGGA